>NC_042616.1:822668046-822732114 GCF_901001135.1 Rhinatrema bivittatum
CAGAGCCAGGGAGCAGGAACCACGCCGCCCCCGAAGCGCACCCGAGCAGGCCGGGGTTCTCTCCGGAGTTTATCCTGCTCATGCATACCGCTTATCTGCAGGGGCTGGAAGCACCTGTGGGACCCCCCCCCTCCTAAGATCCCTCGGATGTCGCCCTCGACGCCGGCCCCCCCCGACCCTCCGGGAGTGGGGGCCTCCCGCCTCCCTACCCGGGTCCGATCCACGCCCGCGGCAGTGGGGGCGGTGCCAGACCCAGCGGGACATGGACTTGACCTCCCGGATGGGGGACAAGGGGACAGCACGCAGGAGGGGGATGATCCGCGTACCCTACGCCTCTTCCAGAGGGAAGAGCTGGACGACCTCATCCCGTAGATCATCCAAGAATTAGATTTGGACCCGCCACCAGACCCGCCTGCCCCAGTAGCTCCCGCTGTCGTCACTTCTTCAAGGAAGGGAGATCCTGTCCTGGCGGCACTCCGGCTGAGGGCTCGGGCTTTTCCCATTCATGACTCGTTTTTACAACTTCTCACCAGGGAATGGGACACCCCGGAGGCCTCCCTGAAGAGCAGCCGGGCTATGGAAAAGCTGTACCCGCTCCCCGAAGATTTCTGGACCTCATCAAGGTCCCAAAGGTGGACTCCGCAGTGTCGGCGGTCACGAAGAGGACGACTATCCCAGTGACGGGAGGTGCGGCGTTGCGGGACACACAGGATCGTAAGTTGGAAGTTTTCCTTAAGCGGGTTTTCGAGGTCTCACCCCTCACGTCTCAGAACCTGCCGTCCGATGAGGCTGCCCAGGCAGATCGGCTAGAAGCCGCAGTGGCGTATGGGGCGGACGCCTCGTACGACCTTTTTCGGGTCCTCGCAAGATCCATGGTTTCGGTAGTGGCAGCACGACGACTACTGTGGCTACGCAATTGGGCAACTGATACGTCCTCTAAGTCGAGTCTGGGCTCTCTTCCCTTCAGGGGCAAGTTCCTCTTCGGGGAGGATTTGGACCAGATCATCAAGTCCCTGGGGGAGAACGCTGTTCATCGGCTGCCGGAGGATAGGTTTCGACCATCCAGAGCATTTTCTTCTTCTCGGACCAGAGCCAGAGCGCAACGGCGCTACAGGGGATACAGACAGGCGGGCTCCCGGTCATCCGCCCCCAGGTCTCAGCCCTGGTCGCGCTCCTTTCGCGGGTGTCGGCCCGCACGCACTACTCCCGGAACCGGGAACCCCTATACCAAGTCTTCACAATGATGCCAGTCTCGCCCACTCCCCTGTCCCCAGGATTGGGGACCGACTAACGTATTTCTACGCGGAGTGGGCAACGGATCACCTCGGACCAGTGGGTCCTGGATACCATAAAACACGGCTACGCATTGGAATTTGTCCGCCCCCCCGCAGGGAAGGTTCATCTTTTCCCCCTGTGGCTCGGACCTCAAGAGAGGAGCGGTGCTGCTGACTCTGGACAGACTCCGGGAGATAGGCGCTATTGCGCCCGTGCCCTTCGAGAGAGGTGGGCTCGGGCCACTATTCCATCTATTTCGTCGTACCAAAGAAGGACGGTTTCCTTCCGGCCTATCCAGACCTCAAGGAAGTCAACAAATCCCTTCGAGTCGTCCGGTTCCGCATGGAAACACTCCGGTCAGTGATTGCGGCGGTGCATCGGGGGGAGTTCCTCTCCTCCCTGGACTTAACGGAGGCCTGCCTGCACATTCCATCCGCCCGGACCACCACCGTTTCCTTCGTTTCAAAATTCTGGACCAGCATTTTCAGTTCACGGCTCTCCCGTTCGGATTGGCGACGGCGCCGCGCACCTTCACCAAGATCATGGTAGTCGTGGCGGCAGCTCTCCGGAAGGAGGGCATCCTGGTTCATCCTTATCTGGACGATTGGCTCCTCTGGGCGAAGTCATTCGATCATGGACGCTCAGCGGTGACTCGAGTAGTACGGTTTCTACATTCCCTGGGATGGGTAGTGAACTTCTCCAAGAGCTCCCTCATGCCCTCGCAACGCTTGGGTTTTTTTTGGGGGCGACCTTCGAAACCCCTACTGGGCAAAGTTTTTCTGCGCCAGGACAAAGCTCAAGCCTTGCGGGATCACACACGACGGGTTCTCTGCGTTACCAGAGCCCACTTCCTGGGACTACCTGCAACTCCTGGGAGTGATGGGGTCCACCATCGACCTTGTACCTTGGGCTTTCGCGCACATCAGGACCTTACAGTGGGCACTCCTCTCCCGTTGGAAACCAGTATCGCAGGACTACCAGATGATTCTCCCGCTCCCGCAAGAATGCCAGGGACAGTCTGGGCTGGTGGTTGGATCCGCCGAACCTGGCCCGTGGCGTGTCCCTCGATCTGCCAATTGGGGTGGTGGTGACCACCGATGCCAGTCTAGCAGGCTGGGGTGCAGTCTGCGATCGAAGCGCCACGCAGGGGACGTGGTCCACGGTGGAGGCGAAGTGGTCAATCAACCGTCTGGAAACCAGAGCGGTCCGGCTAGCTCTGCGACATTTCCTCCCGCTTCTTCGGAACCGGGAAGTCAGAATCCTATCGGACAACGCTACCACCGTGGCCTACATCAACCGACAAGGAGGCAACGCGCAGCCCGCAGGTCGCGCTCGAGGCGGCGCTGCTGATGCAATGGCGGAGCGTCATCTCGTCCGGCTAGCGGCCTCGCACATCGCCGGTGTGGACAACGTCCAGGCGGACTTCCTCAGTCGTCAACTGCTGGACCCCGGAGAGTGGTCTCTCTCCGACAAAGCGATGCAACTTCTCGTCCATCGGTGGGGGGCCCCCCACTTGGATCTGATGGCGTCCGCTCTCAACGCCAAGGCTCCACGCTTCTTCAGTCGCCGGAGAGAGCGCGGCGCGGAGGGAGTGGATGCCCTGGTCCTCCCGAGGCCGCCACATCTTCTGCTCTACGCTTTTCCACCATGGCCCCTGGTGGGCAGGGATGCTCCGCAGAAATAGAAAGCCATCAGGGGACCGTGGTTTTCGTCGCCCCGGAATGGCCCAGGCGACCCCTGGTTTGCGGACCTGCTACAGCTGGTTGATCGACGGGCCAATCAGGGCTGGGGCACCTCCCCCAGCTCCTACATCAGGGCCCGGTATTTTTCGAGCAGGCAGAACTCTTCTGTCTTGCGGCCTGGCTTTTGTGAGGCGCCGCCTCCGGCGTCGGGGCTACCCGGAGGCGGTAGTATCCACGCTATTGCGGGCACGAAAGACATCGACATCGGCGGCCTATGTTCGAGTCTGGAAGGTGTTCGAGCTGTGGTGTACCAGCCAGGCCACGAGACCCGCTAAGGCTTCTGTACCTCAGATCCTTCAGTTTCTACAGGCGGGATTGGAAAAAGGGCTCGCCTATAATTCACTACGGGTTCAGGTGGCCGCCCTTGGCTCGCTGTTGAGCGATGGGGGCTCTCTTCTACAGTATCCTGACATTGCTCGTTTTCTCAAGGGTGTCAAGCATATGCGTCCTCCGTTACGGGACCCTTGTCCCTCCTGGAGTCTTAACCTGTGCTTCGCTCCCTGTCGGGACCACCGTTCGAGCCGCTGCGCAGCGCAACGATAAAGGATCTCACTCTCAAGACTGTATTTCTTGTGGCCATCTGTTCCGCTCGACGCATCTCGGAGCTGCAGGCTCTGTCGTGTAGAGAGCCCTATCTCCGTTTCTCCGACTCTGGAGTTTCGCTTCGCACCGTTCCCTCCTTCCTTCCGAAGGTGGTTTCTGCATTCCATGTGAACCAGACGGTGGAGTTGCCGTCCTTCTCTTCCTCAGAGCCGAAGTCTCTCCGTCTCTTGAATGTCAAGCACACTCTGCGCCTCTATCTGGAGGCTACAAATGAGTTCCGGACCTCTGACCATCTCTTCGTACTCTGGGCCGGTCCTAAGAAGGGGTCTCAGGCCTCGAAGACTACCATTGCCAGATGGCTGAAGGCCGGCATTGCTGCTTCCTACATTGGGTCGGGTCGGACTCCCCCACCCGGAATCATAGCGCATTCTACACGTTCTCAGGCGGCTTCCTGGGCGGAGGTTCGCTCGGTATCCTCGCAGGAAATTTGTAGGGCAGCCACCTGGAAATCGTTACACACGTTCTCGAGGCACTATCGTCTGCACCTCGCCTCTTCAGTCTCTGGACACTTTGGCGAGCAGGTTCTCCGAGCAGGCCTCGCAGGACCCCACCCGATTTAGGGAAGCTTGGGTACATCCCACTGTCTGGACTGATCCAGGTACGTACAGGGAAAAGAAAATTATTACTTACCTGCTAATTTTCGTTCCTGTAGTACCATGGATCAGTCCAGACGCCCACCGCGTTTGGGTTCTTGATCCTGCTCAGCTCTGCGCTACTTCTTGCTCGCAGTGTTCTATGTCTTCACAGTCGTTTCTTTTCGCTGTTTTTCACAGCTCCCTACAAGTTGGTAGGATGTTTGCAGTTACTTGTTGCGGTTACAATTGTTTTCATTATCTGTTTCCACAAACTTGATCCTTCGGGGGTTTCTACTCTGGCTTTGATATACTCGATACTGAACTCCTGCAGAGTGGGTAGTAGTATATATGGATACGCCCCCTCAAAGCTTGTGCTGACTCCATCTGCTGGATTGGGGACATAACCCACTGTCTGGACTGATCCATGGTACTACAGGAACGAAAATTAGCAGGTAAGTAATAATTTTCTTATAGTGACTGTGGTTGCAGCTTTTGTCACTAACATGTAATACACTTTATAATGCTCAATTTTATTGCCATTCCATCTCTTCAAAAAATAAAACAAATTCTATTCACTCAAACAGTATATTTACCCTATAAATGCTGTTCTAGAACCCGATATGTTTAATTATTTTTAATGTTTTCTTTTGCCTACCTTGTTTTAACAGGAACCCTCATACAAACACATCCATAGGTTCATTCATTCTATTTATAGTGCATGCACTTTCATTATTTCACAATGTTTTATACTGAAAACTAGGCCTAAAGTGCAGAGAATGGTGACAGCACCTCTGTACTATTCCACTTCTACCTCCCATCTCACTGTTTCTCTAACTCTCTCTTTCTTTTCTTAGATCCTAAGATTCATTCTCCTGCTGATGTCATTGCTCCAAATAGTGCACAGCACTGCTCACTATACCTGCTCTGTCTTTCCCCTCATGTTCATTTCTACTTGGGTTTATTAATGTCAGTATCAGAAATGTTTTAATAGATTGTTTATTAATAAAATCCCTTCTCCTTTGCTACTTTAATTCAGTGCTAAGGCTCAGACTAGTGCACTTGTGCTCACCTTGTTACAAGCTACTGACATCACTACTTAGCTACCCCCGTATTTTCCAAAGTTGTTTTAGGTGATTCTGTCCTACATAGGGAGGTTCAGACTGTTCCAATCAGACTACTAATGTATTCATTTTACTTTATCAGACTATTATAACTTTAATTCAGTGCTAAGGCTCAGACTAGTGCACTTGTGCTCACCTTGTTACAAGCTACTGACATCACTACTTAGCTACCCCCGTATTTTCCAAAGTTGTTTTAGGTGATTCTGTCCTACATAGGGGGGTTCAGACTGTTCCAATCAGACTATTAATTTATTCATTTTACCTTATCAGACTATTATAACTTTCCTAACTGCAATAAAAAGATTTTACATATTTTCTCTTTACCTCCCTGGTATTTTAATTCCTTCTTACACTTTCACCCTTCACCCAAACATTATAAGTACACATATTTCATTCAAACTACAACTTAGGCTCCTTCCTCATACTTACCTAAAGTAACTACAGTTTACTTAAACTGTTTCAATTCCTTCCTAAATTTTCCTTTACCTTTTAAAGGCTCCTTTAGTTTTTGACACATCAGGATGTGCATTGAGTCTATTTAGACAATTAAACACGTTTCTGTTATCCTGGACTTATCTCCTTCAAGTGGCTTAAACCTCTATTGTCTGCACTAACGCAGACGCCAACCAACCCAAGCACGCCTCAGTTTAATCTGAGACCAGCGCCGCTCTCCTGTTTAGTTTTTATTAACAAGTGCAGCAGCCACTGAAAGCTGGACACAGCTCTATTCTTTTCCCTAAAAGAAAACTTAACACCTCTGAAGCTCTGCTCCAGCTCCAGACACAGGTAAGCTTTTTAATGTAATTTATTTATATATATAACATTTTATATCTTATCTGCAAAGTGGAGCCCCTTCTGTCCTGCTGATTGCATGAAGGTGGCCAAGGATCCAGGACTTCCCTTACTGCTTTCCGCCCTTAGTCCTCTGGCACCTTATGAGGACTTAGCTGATGTCTTCTCCAAGACTAAGGCGCAGATCCTTCTGCAGCACCGTCCATATGACTGCGCCATCGACTTGTTACCCGGAACAATGCCCCCTCGAGGTAGGGTATATCCTCTGTCATTACCCGAAACCCGGTCCATGCCCGAATACGTATCAGAGAACTTGGCCAAGGGGTTTATTCGCCCGTCCAAATCGCCTGCAGGGGCAGGCTTCTTCTTTGTCAGTAAGAAGGACGGCTCACTGAGGCCGTGTATTGACTATCGAGGGCTCAATTCCATTACTAAGCAGGATCGTTACCCACTCCCGCTAATCCCGGAACTCCTCGATAGACTCCAGGGAGCGAGGATTTTCACAAAATTAGACTTAGGGGTTGCCTACAACTTGGTCAGAATTAGTCCCGGAGACGAGTGGAAAACCACTTTTAATACCAGAGACGGGCATTACGAATACCTTGTAATGCCCTTCGGCTTATGTAATGCCCCAGCGGTGTTTCAGCACCTGATGAACGAGGTGCTACGGGACCTACTGAGCACCTGCGTAATCGTCTATCTTGATGATGTCCTAATCTACTCCCGAGACTTGCCTACACACCGTCAGCATGTCCTTCAAATGCTCCAGATACTCCGAGAAAACAGTCTCTATGCGAAACTCGAGAAGTGTAGCTTTGAGGAAACTTCTCTGCCGTTCCTGGGTTACAATGTCTCTGCAGCTGGCTTCCAAATGGATCCCAAGAAAGTGGCTGCAGTCAAGAACTGGCCTCGGCCGAGGGGTCTTAAAGCGTTTGCAACGCTTCTCGGCTTTGCAAATTTTTACCGACATTTCATCCCAAGCTACTCTCGCATTGTGGCTCCATTGACTGCGCTCACCCGGAAGGGAGCCAATGCGGTGGATTGGCCTGATACCGCCTGCCAAGCCTTTGAGGATCTTAAGAAATCCTTCTTGCAAGATACCTGTCTTTGTCATCCTGACCCTAGCCAACCATTCGTGGTGGAAGTTGATGCTTCCAATGTGGTGGTAGGGGCCGTACTTAGCCAGCACTCCATGCTCGTATTTCTCGAAAAAATTAAAGAAACTACTGTATTGGCAATAAAGAGTTGCTGGCCATGAAACTCGCCTTGGAAGAATGGAGACAGTGGTTGGAGGGGGCCAACCACCCAGTCACAGTATACACCGACCACAAGAATTTAGCATTCCTGAGCCAAGCCCAACGCCTGAACCCAGACAACCCGAGACAGGCTCGGTGGTCCCTGTTCTTCGACCGGTTTAACTTTACCCTGTATTATCGTCCAGGCTCTAAAAACATCCGAGCTGACGCCCTCTTGCGTTCCAACAAGGTCGAGGAGACTCCTGAGACTCAACAGTATATCCTGGACCCCACGAAGGTGAGCCTCTTGGCAACTTCTGTGTCCTCCCAAGGAAAAACCGTCGTCCCACGTTGCTCTCGCAAAGCAGTCCTTGCTTGGGCCCATGACTCCCTCACTGGGGGCCATACCGGCCGTGAAGGGACCTTAGACCTGCTGAACCGGTATTACTGGTGGCCGACGGTGAAACAGGATGTCCGGGCATTCATGCACTCCAGCCCTACCTGCGCCTTACAGAAGCCACTCCCTGGGAAGCCTAGGGGCCTATTGCAACCATTGCCCGTTCTGGTGGAGCCCTGGACGCATATTTCCACTGACTTTGTGGTGGACCTCCCAGCGTCAGAAGGAAACTCAGTCATTTGGGTGACCGTAGATCGGTTTATTTATTTTTATTTAAAAGCTTTTATATACCGGAATTTAGCTGGCTGCCTTCATTCCGGTTTACAGATACAACAACTTAATACATTTGGGAGCAACTGACATCAAACAGGAAAACAACTGACATCAAACGAGTTAAAAAAACAAGAGACATCAAACAAGTTAAAAATCAACATCAAAAATGCAACTTGGATAATTTATATCAACTATTTGAAGTGATGAGGAGAAGGGCATGGAGTATAGTCCGGATTATGATATAGCGTAAGGCGGCGAGTATTGAAGCTAGATGAATCTATGAAAAAAATGATTATTATGAGCTTGAGAGAAGGTGTATAGTATTGTCCTGACGGTACATTAATGGTTTAAAACGACCTCTATGATGATATTCTTGATATTGCGGTTATAAAATTGACTGTGGTTAGGTGATGGATGTTATGAGTGGTTAGCCAATTCCATCTTTGAAGGTTTGTCTGAAGATCCATGTTTTGAGTTCTTTCTTGAAATTTTTGGTGTTGCTTTGAGAACTGAGGTGTTCCGGTAGTGAGTTCCCGAGTTTAGGTCCTGCTATGGAGATGGCTCTGTTTCTTATGTTGGATAGCTTAGCTAGAGGTAGTGATGGGACGTTTAGCTGTACTTTTCTCGAGGTTCTTGTAGTGCGTTGTGATCTGTGTTTTTTTATGATGTTATCTAGGGCGGTGTTTTCAGTTTTGTATATTGTATTGTGTAAGATGGTTAGTATTTTGAATTCGATTCTTTTCTCTACTGGAAGCCAGTGGAGATTGTAGAGTACAGGGGTGATGTGGTCTGATTTTCTTTTGCCAGAGAGGCTCTGGCTGCCGCGTTCTGTAGTAATTGTAGTGGTTTTAAGGTTGTTTTTGGGAGTCCAATCAGGAGTGAATTGCAGTAGTCAAGGCTGGTGAATATAAGTTGTTGTAAGACGGTTCTAAAATCTTTGTGGTGAAGCAGTGGTTTTAAGTGTTTAAGGATTTGAAGTTTGTGGAAGCCCTCTTTTGTTTTCATTGCGCACTTTGTTCCAAAATGTTTGTTTGTTCACTTTGTTCCAAAATGTTTGTTTGTTCACTTTGTTCCAAAATGGTGCACTTTGTTCCTCTGCCAAAGCTTCCTTCAGCACCTGACTTGGCCAGTCTTTTCGCTCAGCATATATTCAGACTTCATGGCCTCCCACAGGACAGTGTCAGATCGAGGTCCACAGTTCACCGCTCGATATTGGAAAGCACTATGTAAACGTTTCAAAGTACAACGCAGTCTTTCGTCTGCATTCCATCCCCAGAGTAACGGGCAGACGGAACGTACCAATCGGACATTAAAGACTTTTCTTCGCTCGTTATTAAATGAACGACAAGACAATTGGACCAAGTTACTCCCGTGGGTGGAATTTTCGTACAACAATCATACGCACGCCGCTACTGGAAGTTCGGCCTTCCTCATAGTATTTGGGAAACAGCTTCGCCCGCCTTTGCCTTCACTAAGTCCAAGTGCACTCCCGGCAGTGCAGCTTTCAGCCCGTCAGTTACTTGCTTTATGGACTTCTATCCAGGGGAAGTTGCATAAAGCCGCCAGGGACTGCCAAGAAATGGGCGGATAAGCATCGTCAGGCAGCACCTATCTTCCTTCCAGGAGACCACGTCTGGCTTAGTACTAAGAATCTACAGCTAAGGATCCCGTCCCGAAGACTAGCCCCGAGATTCTGTAGACCATTTCGAGTCACCGAGCGAGTCGGAGCAGTCTCGTACCGGTTAAGCCTACCTTCCTCCCTGCACATACATAATGTCTTCCATGTGTCGTTGTTGAAGCCTCTTATCCTTTCCAGGTAGCATCCTCGGGCTCCCGACTCTCAGGATCCTTCGGTAGCAGATGACACCACTTATCAAGTTCGGGAGATCCTTGATGTGCGCTTCCATCAACGACGCTGGGAGTACCTGCTCGCCTGGGAGGGTTGTGGTCCCGAGGACAACTCGTGGGAACCTGCCCGTAACATCCTCGACAAGGACTGACTACGGCAGTTCCATCAGGACCACCCAGGTAAACCCGGGCCTGCTAAGAGGGGGCGTAAGAGGGGAGGTACTGTTACGGTCCCGGTCGCGTGGGCCGCGACCAGGCCCTTACCTCCGTGTTTCTGGACCCATTCCCGGTTTGGCTGGCAGCATCCCCGCGGGGGCAACGCCCGGAAGAGACTCTCGGTGGACGCCCAGCTCCTAGGCGCGCACGCGCACAAATAGGGACGCCTTTGTAGGCCGGTTCCCACCATTCGAAGCTCCGCCCACTTCCTGACATCAGACGCCGCGGCTTATGTAAGCTGGCCGTGGACTCTCAGTCTTCACCTTGCAACGGGGTTACCTTGTGGTTCCAGTTGCTCCGAGCCTCGGAGTGTTTCTACTTGCCGGTAGTTGCTCCATTCCTGCCTGGTTCCTGCTTACCTTGCTACAGTTCCTGCCTGGTTCCTGCTTGCCTTGCTACAGTTCCTGCCTGGTTCCAGTACCCGTGCCTGGCTACAGTTTCTGCCTGGTTCCAGTACCTGTGTCTTGCTACAGTTCCTGCCTGGTTCCAGTACCCGTGCCTTGCTACAGTTCCTGCCTGGTTCCAGTCCCATGTCTTGCTTCAATTCCTGCCTGGTTCCAGTACCCGTGTCTTGCTTCAATTCCTGCCTGGTTCCAGTCCCGTGTCTTGCTTCAATTCCTGCCTGGTTCCAGTACCCGTGTCTTGCTTCAATTCCTGCCTGGTTCCAGTACCCGTGTCTTGCTTCAATTCCTGCCTGGTTCCAGTACCCGTGTCTTGCTTCAATTCCTGCCTGGTTCCAGTACCCGTGTCTTGCTTCAATTCCTGCCTGGTTCCAGTACCCGTGTCTTGCTTCAATTCCTGCCTGGTTCCAGTACCCGTGTCTTGCTTCAATTCCTGCCTGGTTCCAGTACCCGTGTCTTGCTTCAATTCCTGCCTGGTTCCAGTCCCGTGTCTTGCTTCAATTCCTGCCTGGTTCCAGTACCCGTGTCTTGCTTCAATTCCTGCCTGGTTCCAGTCCCGTGTCTTGCTTCAATTCCTGCCTGGTTCCAGTCCCGTGTCTTGCTTCAATTCCTGCCTGGTTCCAGTACCCATGTCTTGCTTCAATTCCTGCCTGGTTCCAGTCCCGTGTCTTGCTTCAATTCCTGCCTGGTTCCAGTACCCGTGTCTTGCTACAGTTCCTGCCTGGTTCCAGTACCCGTGTCTTGCTACAGTTCCTGCCTGGTTCCAGTCCCGTGTCTTGCTACAGTTCCTGCCTGGTTCCAGTACCCGAGCTTTGCTACAGTTCCTGCCTGGTTCGTCCCGTGTCTTGCTACAGTTCCTGCCTGGTTCCAGTACCCGAGTCTTGCTTCAGTTCCCTGCTTGTTTCCACTTCTCAAGCCTGCTTGTTCCTGATCCAGCTTCAGTACTCACCTAAGTGCCAGCAGTCGGCCTCCTACGGGCTCCTCCCGGGGGAGTTCCAGCTTCCAAGGTGAAGCCTCACCACAGATCACCTAAGTCCCAGGTAGAAGGGTGTGTGAGTGTGCATGAGAGAGAGTAGAAAGGGGCGGATTTTAAGAGCCCTGCTCGCCTAAATCCGCCTAAATCCAGGCGGATTTAGGCGAGCAGGGCCCTACGCGCCGGTGGGCCTATTTTACATAGGCCCACCGGCGCGCGCAGAGCCCCGGGACTCGCGTAAGTCCCGGGGTTTGGCGAGGGGGGCGTGTCGGGGGCGGGCCCAGTCGGCGTGGCGTTTTGGGGGCGGGTCTGGGTTACGGCCCGGGGCGGTCCGGGGGCTGGCCGCGCCCTCCGTACCCGCCCGCAGGTCGCGTCCCCAAAACGGGGGTAGCCTTGCGCGCGCCGATCCAGGATTTTAGAGGATACGCGCGGCTACGCGCCAGCAAAAGTACACGAACGCACCGTTTTTGAAAATCTACCCCAAAGTGTGTGTGTCGTCCCCCCCCCGGTGTAAGTGCTGGGGGTTTGGCTCTTGTGTTGAGCAGCACCAAGGGGGACCCCTGCTCCGGCCCTCGTTGCAGTCGATAACTTGTAATGTGGCCCCAGCTCAAAAACGTCCCCCACCACTGTCCCAATGCACAAAGCACTTTAGGGAGAAGCTGCCCCCAGTCTGAAGAAGCTGTTGAATAAATTATCTCCCGGGGAGGTCTCTCATACCTCAGGGCAAGGTAACCTTGCTCTTCCCTCTCTCACTGCTTCCCCTTGTGTTCACTTATTAATCAGAGACGGTGAGGAAGAGGCTCTCAGCAATGAGGTTTTTACATTTATTAATTGTAAGTTACTCTCAGTGGGAGGGGGTAGTGGCTCCTTTAAGGATGGGCAGTGGGGCCCCCATGTAGACCCCATCAGCTGGAGCTGGGCTGCAGGAGTAGAGAGAGTGACCCAGAGATAGGGGGCAGTCACCGGGTGCATGGAGAGCAGCGCTGGATGCCAGAGGAAGAGCCAGGGTGCTGGTGACAGAAAAGTGAAGCACTGACAGCCCCATGGAGGGCAGGAGCATCACATCAGGGGCAGGGCAGGAGAGGGGCAGTGTGGAGGGGGGGCAGCAATGAGGCCGGATCAGCAGGGTCCAGGGGAAACAGGTTCAGGGGAGATCCTCTTCACTGGCAGGGAGAGGAGGGCAGCGTCAGGTGCCAGGGAAGAGAGCGAGGTGGTGCATGGGGACTGGGGGTGCTGTGCAGGGATTGGGAGGTGACAGCTGTGAGAGGGGGTGGCAGAGGTGACAGGGAAGAGTGCGAGGTGGTGCATGGGGACTGGGGGTGCTGTGCAGGGATTGGGAGGTGACAGCTGTGAGAGGGGGTGGCAGAGGTGACAGGGAAGAGAGCGAGGTGGTGCATGGGGACTGGGGGTGTTGTGCAGGGATTGGGAGGTGACAGCTGTGAGAGGGGATGGCAGAGGTGACAGGGAAGAGTGCGAGGTGGTGCATGGGGACTGGGGGTGTTGTGCAGGGATTGGGAGGTGACAGCTGTGAGAGGGGGTGGCAGAGGTGACAGGGAAGAGAGCGAGGTGGTGCATTGGGACTGGGGGTGCTGTGCAGGGATTGGGAGGTGACAGCTATGAGAGGGGGTGGCAGAGGTGACAGGGAAGAGAGCGAGGTGGTGCATTGGGACTGGGGGTGCTGTGCAGGGATTGGGAGGTGACAGCTGTGAGAGGGGATGGCAGAGGTGACAGGGAAGAGTGCGAGGTGGTGCATGGGGACTGGGGGTGTTGTGCAGGGATTGGGAGGTGACAGCTGTGAGAGGGGGTGGCAGAGGTGACAGGGAAGAGAGCGAGGTGGTGCATTGGGACTGGGGGTGCTGTGCAGGGATTGGGAGGTGACAGCTGTGAGAGGGGGTGGCAGAGGTGACAGGGTAGAGAGCGAGGTGGTGCATGGGGACTGGGGGTGATGTGCAGGGATTGGGAGGTGACAGCTGTGAGAGGGGGTGGCAGAGGTGCCAGGGAAGAGAGCGAGGTGGTGCATTGGGACTGGGGGTGTTGTGCAGGGATTGGGAGGTGACAGCTGTGAGAAGGGGTGGCAGAGGTGCCAGGGAAGAGAGCGAGGTGGTGCATTGGGACTGGGGGTGCTGTGCAGGGATTGGGAGGTGACAGCTGTGAGAGGGGGGTGGCAGAGGTGACAGGGAAGAGAGCGAGGTGGTGCATGGGGACTGGGGGTGTTGTGCAGGGATTAGGAGATGACAGCTGTGAGAGGGGGTGGCAGAGGTGACAGGGAAGAGAGCGAGGTGGTGCATTGGGACTGGGGGTGCTGTGCAGGGATTGGGAGGTGACAGCTATGAGAGGGGGTGGCAGAGGTGACAGGGAAGAGAGCGAGGTGGTGCATTGGGACTGGGGGTGCTGTGCAGGGATTGGGAGGTGACAGCTGTGAGAGGGGATGGCAGAGGTGACAGGGAGAGGGCGAGGTGGTGCATGGGGACTGGGGGTGTTGTGCAGGGATTGGGAGGTGACAGCTGTGAGAGGGGGTGGCAGAGGTGACAGGGAAGAGAGCGAGGTGGTGCATTGGGACTGGGGGTGCTGTGCAGGGATTGGGAGGTGACAGCTGTGAGAGGGGGTGGCAGAGGTGCCAGGGAAGAGAGCGAGGTGGTGCATTGGGACTGGGGGTGTTGTGCAGGGATTGGGAGGTGACAGCTGTGAGAAGGGGTGGCAGAGGTGCCAGGGAAGAGAGCGAGGTGGTGCATTGGGACTGGGGGTGCTGTGCAGGGATTGGGAGGTGACAGCTGTGAGAGGGGGTGGCAGAGGTGACAGGGAAGAGAGCGAGGTGGTGCATGGGGACTGGGGGTGTTGTGCAGGGATTAGGAGATGACAGCTGTGAGAGGGGGTGGCAGAGGTGACAGGGAAGAGAGCGAGGTGGTGCATTGGGACTGGGGGGTGCTGTGCAGGGATTGGGAGGTGACAGCTGTGAGAGGGGGTGGCAGAGGTGACAGGGAAGAGAGCGAGGTGGTGCATTGGGACTGGGGTGCTGTGCAGGGATTGGGAGGTGACAGCTGTGAGAGGGGGTGGCAGAGGTGACAGGGAAGAGAGCGAGGTGGTGCATTGGGACTGGGGGTGTTGTGCAGGGATTGGGAGGTGACAGCTGTGAGAGGGGGTGGCAGAGGTGACAGGGTCTGTGGGATATGAGGCCACGTGAGATGGTGGCAGCAGATTACAGCATCGGCCTCAGGGGCAGTTCCTATCTCTAGTCTGTTAGGTGATAATTTCAGAAAGATTTTCCCCCTGAATAACTAAACAATGACCCGGGTAAGACCCAGGTCTGAAAACTGAATTCCCCCTCCGTGGGACAGAGGCAGGGGGATGGGAAAGGTGAGGGAGGCTGGAAAGAGTGGGGATTTCTGTCTCAGGCCCCTGCATGTCCTCTAGGGGGCGCCCTCTGTACCTCTGGCACCGCCGGCCAATCCAGTTTCAATGGGAAACTCTATGAGGACTTTCCCTATCTAAATTAGCAATTCTCCCAAATGTACAAGGAGTCCCTACCCCCAGGAGCTTACAGTCTCAGTTAATAGCACTTGTCCTTCCTCCTTCTCCAGACGATAATGTGTAGAGAGCGTGCACTGTGATAGCAAGACCCCCCCCCCCCCCCCAAGAAATGTACAGGAGAGGAGGGAGGAGCAAACGGAAAACAGATTTTATTAATTTTATTATTAATATTCCTCTTATCATTGCTGCAGTATCACAGACATCATTTACCACCAATTACATACAAGTACAATGAGTCCCTGCCTGAGAGAGCTTACTAAGTTATTAATACTCATCCCTATCCCTTCCTAGAGTTCAGTGCTTTATAGGTACAGAAGAAAGGCAGGAGAGAGCCAGTGCGGGTGTGGGAGAAGGTGTAGAGATGAGATTTATTCTCTGCATTGTAAAATGAAACTTCCCCTGCCTCATAGTCCAGGAGAATCCCCACTGCCCGGGGTCTCTCACTCCCAGCCTGGCACTGGGAGGATCCTCAGAGCTGCTTTATAAGTACAGAAGAAAGGCAGGAGAGAGCCAGTGAGGGTGTGGGAGAAGGTGTAGAGATGAGATTTATTCTCTGCATTGTAAAATGAAACTTCCCCTCCCTCATAGTCCAGGAGAATCCCCACTGCCCGGGGTCTCTCACTCCCAGCCTGGCACTGGGAGGATCCTCAGAGCTGCTATAGAAGGACAGAAGAAAGGCAGGAAAGAGCCAGTGAGGGTGTGGGAGAAGGTGTAGAGATGAGATTTATTCTCTGCATTGTAAAATGAAACTTCCCCTCCCTCATAGTCCAGGAGAATCCCCACTGCCCGGGGTCTCTCACTCCCAGCCTGGCACTGGGAGGATCCTCAGAGCTGCTTTATAAGTACAGAAGAAAGGCAGGAGAGAGCCAGTGAGGGTGTGGGAGAAGGTGTAGAGATGAGATTTATTCTCTGCATTGTAAAATGAAACTTCCCCTCCCTCATAGTCCAGGAGAATCCCCACTGCCCGGGGGCTCTCACTCCCAGCCTGGCACTGGGAGGATCCTCAGAGCTGCTTTATAAGTACAGAAGAAAGGCAGGAGAGAGCCAGTGAGGGTGTGGGAGAAGGTGTAGAGATGAGATTTATTCTCTGCATTGTAAAATGAAACTTCCCCTGCCTCATAGTCCAGGAGAATCCCCACTGCCCGGGGTCTCTCACTCCCAGCCTGGCACTGGGAGGATCCTCAGAGCTGCTTTATAAGTACAGAAGAAAGGCAGGAGAGAGCCAGTGAGGGTTTGGGAGAATGTGCAGAGATGAGATTTATTCTCTGCATTGTAAAATGAAACTTCCCCTCCCTCATAGTCCAGGAGAATCCCCACTGCCCGGGGGCTCTCACTCCCAGCCTGGCACTGGGAGGATCCTCAGAGCTGCTTTATAAGTACAGAAGAAAGGCAGGAGAGAGCCAGTGAGGGTGTGGGAGAAGGTGTAGAGATGAGATTTATTCTCTGCATTGTAAAATGAAACTTCCCCTGCCTCATAGTCCAGGAGAATCCCCACTGCCCGGGTCTCTCACTCCCAGCCTGGCACTGGGAGGATCCTCAGAGCTGCTTTATAAGTACAGAAGAAAGGCAGGAGAGAGGGAGTGAGGGTGTGGGAGGAGGTGTAGAGATGAGATTTATTCTCTGCATTGTAAAATGAAACTTCCCCTGCCTCATAGTCCAGGAGAATCCCCACTGCCCGGGGTCTCTCACTCCCAGCCTGGCACTGGGAGGATCCTCAGAGCTGCTTTATAAGTACAGAAGAAAGGCAGGAGAGAGCCAGTGAGGGTTTGGGAGAATGTGCAGAGATGAGATTTATTCTCTGCATTGTAAAATGAAACTTCCCCTCCCTCATAGTCCAGGAGAATCCCCACTGCCCGGGGGCTCTCACTCCCAGCCTGGCACTGGGAGGATCCTCAGAGCTGCTTTATAAGTACAGAAGAAAGGCAGGAGAGAGCCAGTGAGGGTGTGGGAGAAGGTGTAGAGATGAGATTTATTCTCTGCATTGTAAAATGAAACTTCCCCTGCCTCATAGTCCAGGAGAATCCCCACTGCCCGGGGTCTCTCACTCCCAGCCTGGCACTGGGAGGATCCTCAGAGCTGCTTTATAAGTACAGAAGAAAGGCAGGAGAGAGGGAGTGAGGGTGTGGGAGGAGGTGTAGAGATGAGATTTATTCTCTGCATTGTAAAATGAAACTTCCCCTGCCTCATAGTCCAGGAGAATCCCCACTGCCCGGGGTCTCTCACTCTCAGCCTGGCACTGGGAGGATCCACAGAGCTGCTTTATAAGTACAGAAGAAAGGCAGGAGAGAGCCAGTGAGGGTGTGGGAGAAGGTGTAGAGATGAGATTTATTATCTGCATTGTAAAATGAAACTTCCCCTGCCTCATAGTCCAGGAGAATCCCCACTGCCCGGGGGCTCTCACTCAGGGGGAGCTCGGTCCTGGGGGAGGTGAGGGCCCAGCATTTACCTCCAGGCCACAGCCTCACTCCCCAGTATCCCTCCTCAGGTGATGGTGAGATCTCCCCCTCCCTCCTCACAGAGTCTCTGCACACCCCCAGCTCACAGATACCCCCCAGCCCCAGCCCCACCCCCACCTCCCAGTAATGTCTCCCCGAGGTGAAGCCCTCACGCCCCAGCACACAGGAATGAGAATCAAATCTCCGGGGACTGCGGGGGAGGCTCTGCTTTCTCTCTCCCCCTCTGACCCTTTTCCCATCCTCAGACAGGAGGAGCTCAGGATGCGCAGTTTCAGGATCCAGAGTCACAGGCACTGCAGAGAGGAGGAGACATTAATAAACATGAGCACCCACTCCTCATTGGCTCCTCACACACCTCTAACCCCCATTGGTTCCCTGTACACCCGGCTCTAACTCTCATTGGCTCCTCACTCTCCCAACCCCTAAACCTCATTGGCTGCTCCCTGAGTCAGTTCCTTAGTCTATGAGAGGAGCTCTGTTATTGGCTGTCACTCACTGACAGGGCTCATCATACCAGCGATCCTATTGGCCGGCTGCTCTCCATTATCTCCCATTGGACTGATTCCCCTGATGTCATCAGTGACAGGGAGATTCTAATTGGCTAATTCTCTGCCGGGCTTCGTTATAACTCACAACCCCATTGGCCTCCTCTTCCCATTTATATTTCCCTACCCTGGAACCCCTCACCCTGTGACCCCCCTCCATTAAAGCCAGGGGCAGTCCTTAGTATAAGGGGCGGGGTCTGTGTCACTTCCTGTATGCGCTCCGGGGGCAGGAAGTGCAGTAATTGCCCTGTGCAGCAGGAGGGGGCGGTGCTGGCGCTGGGGTCTGCACTGGGAGAAGCTGCACCGACCACACAGGCAGGAAGGAGACGCAGAGAGCGGAAAGAGCGGGGGCAGCACAGAGCAAGGGGCAGAGGAGAGGGAAGGCTGCAGGGCCGGCAGAGTCACAGCTGAGAAGGGGGAGGGCTGTGGGATGCAGAGGTGGAGGGGGAGGAGAGGGAGGATGATTTCAGACAGAAGGTGGGTGAGGGGCAGGGAATGGAGGGACGGTGATAGTGATGGAGGAAGAGCCAGGGGAGCTCAGGAGGCTGTAGGGGCAGCAGCTTTGAAGGGATCTGAAGGCTTCAACCTGACAAAGGACAACCTGAAACTCCTGCCAAACAGGACTTCATGTACCAGAATTCCCTACTTCATGACGGGTTTACTTACAGTCTGCAATACAGCTGTAATTAGGACATTGAGAAACTCTCTGTCAGCACATTGCACATTTTCATTTTTTTGGCTTCGCTGTTCTTATTCTCTGATAAGCTTTCACTGCTGTAACCTAGATTAGAACAATGGATGTATTATGTGAAGGGCTGTATTACTGCAGACTCGTGAATTCCTTTCCAGAACTGCAAGTCCCAGCAGCCTCTCCTGCAGAACATGGGAGAAGTTTCACGAAAGTTCCAGGGTGTCTAGGGAGGGGGTCAGTAGCCCCTTCAGCCGGGATGTGCTTGCTCAGCAATGCTTAGAACGCATGTGTAAAAGATAAGAACTATAAAGTGCATAAGAGTCTGCTCCTGAAGGGGAGGGGCATGCAGTTGTACTAAGCCATTGTCTTAGCTGCATCTTGCTGGCAATAAAAGTCTATCTTTACGGATCAGTTGTCTGGGCCTCCTTTCTGAGATTAGAGACGGTTACATTTGGCGAGCCTCAGCCAGGAGGTACCGGGGACGCTATTTTAGCCCCCAGTGGGTCCCGAGGTTTGGTGGCGGAGCGATCCCCCAGACTTACTTGGTGAGTGGCCACCGCTGAGTTCAGCGATCAGGTTTCTGAGGGGACCGTTCCACAGAAATTCTTCTGAGACCTCTGGGCTGGTGATCCGGGAAGAAGGCTTTCGTGACGATCGGAAGACCCCTGCAGGCGAGTATTATGGGAACAATAGAGGAAGTAAAGAATAGATAAAAGAGTAACCGGTCCATCCCCGAACGGACCGAGGGGGCTTTGATCACACCCCGCGCAGTGTTTTAGTAGGAATTCCGTTCCGAAAGCCACGCGCATAAGAGAAATTATAAGTGAAGTGTACAATAGTGGAAATAGGTTTCTTGTTGTGTGAAAGAGAGTGCATTTTCAGCTGAAGGTACCCTTAGGAAAAATTTCTATTGTGGTAGATCGGTTAGACAAATTTCTTTTTATGATCAAATGCATTATTTCTTTTGATCTACTCTGGTGATGCAGACTATTTTTACTTAAGGAAAACTTATTAAAAGTGATTGTGAATTATTTATCTGTATATGTGTACTGAACAGTGGCAGTTAGCCTGCGAGCATGGAGCTTGCAATCTTGTCTTGGTTATTCAAGCAAGCTTTCCAAGACACAATTTAATAACACAAGTCAAGGACACATTCCAAGGTCTCCACAAAACCCTCAACCATTAATCATGCCTTTTGTACATAGCATTTAATTTATTTATACCGTTTAACCGTTTATTCTTTCCTATCTCTTCCTTCTTCTCCAAGTTCTGCTACCCTTGTTATTTGTAACTGCTCCTTCGGTCACCACAGTTCGAGTTGATGTATTTAATGCACTCCCGTTTCATGAAAACCAGCAAGATATGTTTTCATGATTGCCGGTATATAAAAACCTTAAATAAATAAATAAATAAATAAATAAATAAATAAATAAATAAATCAATCTGTTTTTTTGTGTGTCAGGTTTCTGCTGTAGTAAATGCATTACAATGTTATGGACAAAGCGCTGGGAGCTGGAGGGTTAACTAGTTAGGCTGGGCAGAGGCTGCTTCTCAGCGGGACAGTTTAACCCCTAAAACATTTCTCTGGTACGTTTGGGTTTTCAAATTATTAATTAAGGATTGTGATGTATGTAACTGCTATCTGTGAATTGCTAGCACATGTACCAGGGATTTTTTTAATTGCTTTTAATTGTTTTAAACCCTAATGGGAAGAGATTTTTGGTTTACAGATGCTGCACAAGATCCTTCATTACTTAATCCAGAGAGTTAAGATATTTTAGTTTGTTATTAAAGTAGAGATGTGTTTCCTGCATTCATTGTATTAAAAGGTAAACTTCGAATGTGTCAATTATAAGTAAGATATTGTGTTTTGCATTTCCTTGATTACTCACAAGATGATCTGTAGTTTACAATCAGACCATTGCATATGTCATTTGACAGACATAATATGATGGACATTTTATAGCAGCAAATTCATTATTACAGTACAAAAATGTAATTATGGAATGGCTGTGCGTTTCAATGCTGGCGTTGTTAATCAGAAGTTTTCAGTTTTCTCATATCTTCTATCCCAGTGTCCTCCCTATGCTTATCCTTCACTCGATACATCCACAGGTTAGTCAATTTATTGTTTTTTTTTTCATTTCTGGCAGGGCACCTGTACAATAAGAATATTCTCTAATGTTAATTATTGTTCTTACTTGTTTCCTATATATTATCTGTTATTTAAAAGTTACATTGGAACGCATGATAAAGTATGAACTCCCTTTTGCTGACGCAGTTTATTTTGAAGCTGTCTCTGGGAAAATTAGAGGAGAAATGATTAAGAATGGGACCTTTGTTAAAGCTTTGTTAAATATGCAGGGCATAGCGAGTGGCAAGATAAGACAGCTGCAGTTCTGACTGTGGGAATTACAGGATGCCATTTGTAAAAACACAGAGAAAACAAAGACTTAATAGTAAAAATTTTGATTCAGTGGCAGGCGCAAGATAAGGATTATTGAAGTTGTGGGCAAGAGAAGGGGCCACTATGCAAGATTAGGAACAAGAGCAAATATGATTCGGCCCGCATGATAAAGTAGTGGCCCCCACACACACACATATATATATATATACTGCAATTATGTTCTTTTACCACTGGTGGGGGCTGGGCTCTGGCTATTACCATATGTTCTTAGTGTTTGCAATGTAATTGGTACAAGGCTTCCAAGGGTTTGATCATCCCTCCTGCACACCTAAAGCGCCCCCCTGGATCCTTGCCTGCAGATCCAGGTTGACTTTATTGAATTAACCCAATGCCAAACTTACAAGTATGAAGGAAGCAATGTTTTGCAGCTTCTCAGCCTCGTCAGAACTGATCTGCCTCCAGGCGCAGGTCACCTATTCAATTTCCAGATGGACTGTGATCTTTTCATCGTATTTTGAGGTGTATGGGAACAGGGATCAGGAAGAGAAGAAAAGGGCCCGTCCCTGCAACCAGGAACTTAATAATAGACCCGACATCCGAAAGAAGCTGCAGAAGGCCAAAGGCTTTGAGGGCATGAGCCTCAGCCAGTTAAAAGCTATAGCAGACCAGGTATGTGGAAATAGAGAAGTGGAAGAGAAAAGAGAGAAGCAAGTAGAGACATGAAGGAGAAAGTGACTGTTAGCCACCGCTCTCGAGGACACTCGGACGGGAAGGAGCCAAGACAGTGGCAGACCGCGAAGAGGAGGGGGAACAAGACCCCCCTTGGGAAAGAATCAGTGTGCGTACTGCAAAAATGAAGGCCATTGGAAGAGAGACTGTGAAGAATGGCAAAAGAAATACGGGAGCCCTGCAGTGAATACTAACGACAAAAATGGACCTGCACCGACACAAAGGGGCCGAGGAGGAAGGAGATCGGACAACCCCCACTGGCAGATGGCGGGGGAGGCGACAAGGAGCATACAGCCTGAAGAGATCGGGAGGGAAGAATCCCCACTGACCCTCTGGTGGAGATCCACGAGGGAACACAACAAAAATCAGGGGCCTGTTGGACTCAGAGGCCAACGATCTGTCATGACTGCACCAATCGGCCCCCCCGACGAAAGAGACTGTTTCTATAGTGGGTGCCTCAGGTCAGGTACTCACTGCCCCTCTGCAGAAAGAATGAACTATACAAGTAGGCGGGACCATGGTATCCCTTATCGGACGGGACTAGCTGTGTAAACTACAGACCACATTGAGATTTCAACCAACAGGGGAAGTTAAAGCCTCCTTCGGGGACTATCCAGTGATACTCATCTGCCCCCTCAGGGAGAAATGGAGATTACTTCCTCAAATACCCAGAAGGCACCCCATCATCGACAGAGACGGGATTTGTCCTGGAGGATTAGTCGTGAACGCCCCCAGTCTGGATCGAACTAAAGCAAGGCGCCCAAATAGTTAACCAAACCCAATACCCCGTGCCATATGCCGCCAGATGCAGTAATCGGACCAGAAACACCTGAAACAACCAGATCTGAGTGGAACACGCCTCTATTGCCGGGAAAGAAACCAGATTCCACAGAATACAGATCAGTTCAGGACCTGCAGAAGGTCAACAGCCAGATCATGGACCTGGTGGCCCTGGTCCCAACCCGTATTCCATCATGGCCCAAATCCCAGCAAGAACTGTGCAGGATTTGAGGAAAGTGAATACTCAAGTGGCAGATTTGGTAGCACTTGTGCCAAATCCGTATTCAATCCTGGCTCAAGTTTCTTCTAGTTCCAAGTGGTACAGTGTTATTGATCTCAAAGATGCTTTCTTCTCCGTTCCGGTAGCGGAGGAATGTCAGAAGATTTATGCCTTCACATGGGAAAATGCACACACTGGAGTAAAGCAGCAGTACACATGGACTCGCTTGCCTCAAGGGTTCAAGCATTCACCTACGTTGTTTGGTGAACAACTGGCAAAAGACTTGAAGATGTATCAAGTTATGTATGGGCCAGTAATACAATATGTGGATGACCTTCTGTTTCGAGAAACGTATCTTGAATGTGCAGTAGCCACCCTCCACTTGTTAAAGACGTTGTACTCCAAAGGGTACCGTGCAAGTAAAAAGAAAGCGCAAATTTGTGAATTGGAAGTAGAATACTTGGGCTTCCAAATCCGTGAAGGCACTCGTCGTCTTGGAATCTCCCGTACTAGTTCTATAAGAGATCAACCTGTACCCACTTGTAAGAAGGAGCTTCGAGCATTCCTAGGAGCCGCAGGATTCTGTAGACTTTGGATTGCAAACTATGCAATTTTAGCCCAACCATTATATGATAAACTACGAGGAAAATAATCGGAATCTCATCCCTTCCAGTGGGAAGGACACGAACTAGCAAAATTGCATCAACTAAAAGAAGCCTTGGTCGCACCCCCTGCGCTAGGATTACCGGATGTGATGAAACCATTTCATCTGTTCATCGATGAAAAGAAAGGAATGGACAATGTTGCAAAAGGATGGCCTGGTTGCCTTCAAAGCATTGCTGCTGCATGCTTACTGATACCCGAAGCTGTTAAGCTAACATTTGGACAGACTTTACAAGTAACAACTCCTCATACTATTCAAGGACTACTAGAGACTCATGGACCAAAATGGATGACTAATTCACGTCTCGTCAAGTATTAAGCCTTACTGTGTGAAACACCTGAAATTCAAATACAGGACAGCAAAAACTTGAACCCGGCCACTCTTATGCCGGCAGCTGAACCAGTTGCCCATGACTGTGAAGAAGTCATGACTACAATACATTCCAGTAGACCAGACCTGAGGGATCAATCCTGGCAAGGAGCTTGGACTTTATTCACTGATGGGAGCAGCCAAATCATTCATGAGATACGTTCTGCTGTTGTATCCGAAGATGAAATCATTGAGGCTCAACCTCTTCCCCCAGGAACGTCTGCACAAAAAGCTGAACTAATTGCCCTTACTCGAGCTCTGCAGTTGGCAGAAGGACAAACTGTAAATATCTATACAGACTCTAAATATGCCTTCCTTACAATTCAAGTGCATGGAGCATTATAGAGGGAAAACAATTGAACAATGCATCAGAAGTACGTGAATTACTAGACGCAGTTTGGCTACCTCGCAAGGTGGCTGTAATGCATTGCAAAGCACACACCAGGAAATCAAACCCTATTGTCAAGGAAATCAGAGAGCAGATGAAGCAGCAAAAAGGGGCAACTCGGGAACCCTTCCAAGCAGTATTAATTGTATTGAATCATCAGGCTTCAGGCAGTCCTGGAGCTCATCACCAACGACTGCTTTCGCTCTTAAACTCTGGGCAAAACAAAATACCAAAATTATGACTGCAGTGTACCAGAATAGATTGGTTTTAGATTACCCTCTGGCCCAGGAAGGAGGGTTTGTGGAACATTTAACCTCTCCAATTGTTGTTTATAGGTAGATGACCAAAACAAGTTTATCCAAGACATCACTGATCGCATGGTCAAGATGGCTCACGTCCCTGACCAGCAGTGGAATAGTGCTTGGGACTGGACCAATGGATTCCGTGGTTTGTTTTCCATGATCGGTGGATTTAAGAGCTTGTTTGTTATCCCAGCCAGTTTAATTCTGTTTTGTCTTTTAGGACCCTGAATTATTCCTTTCTTGCTCAAACCGCCTTCGTCGGGTGATGAAGGACATTGCTGAAAGCAAAACAGCCACGCAGCTCCTGTCACTGTACATGTATTCCTCTGAGCCTATAGAACCTGTTTAACCATCCTCATGTTTTATCCTGGGCCATCTTCCCATACATGACAAGTTCGGGCTACAAAGGGGGGTGGAGCCAATAGGGCCCATCCGTCTCAAACCCGTGAAGAAACCATCGGACTGTTTGGGAAATTAGGGCCCTCTGAGAACTCAAATTGCTAATTTTTCTTGTTTCTGTTTCTTTTAGCTCCACAGCTGCGTTGTGATGGTGTGATACTTTTCATAAAGAATGATAAGTATCAAAGGGGGGAATGAAGGGGTCTGAAGGCTTCAACCTGACAAAGGACAACCTGAAACTCCTGCCAAACAGGACTTCATGTACCAGAATTCCCTGCTTCATGACGGGTTTACTTACAGTCTGCAATACAGCTGTAATTAGGACATTGAGAAACTCTCTGTCAGCACATTGCACATTTTCATTTTTTGGCTTCGCTGTTCTTATTCTCTGATAAGCTTTCACTGCTGTAACCTAGATTAGAACAATGGATGTATTATGTGAAGGGCTGTATTACTGCAGACTCGCGAATTCCTTTCCAGAACTGCAAGTCCCAGCAGCCTCTCCTGCAGAACATGGGAGAAGTTTCACGAAGGTTCCAGGGTGTCTAGGGAGGGGGTCAGTAGCCCCTTCAGCCGGAATATGCTTGCTCAGCAATGCTTAGAACGCATGTGTAAAAGATAAGAACTGTAAAGTGCATAAGAGTCTGCTCCTGAAGGGGAGGGGCAGGCAGTTGTACTGAGCCTTTGTCTTAGCTGCATCTTGCTGGCAATAAAAGTCTATCTTTACGGATCAGTTGTCTGGGCCTCCTTTCTGACTTTTAGAGATGGTTACAGCTTCACAGCTGAGAGGGGAAAGGGGGGAGGGCTAGGGGATGCAGAGGTGGAGGGGGAGGAGAGGGAGGATGATTTCAGACAGAAGGTGGGTGAGGGGCAGGGAATGGAGGGACGGTGATAGTGATGAAGGAAGAGCCAGGGGAGCTCAGGAGGCTGTAGGGGCAGCAGATTCACAGCTGAGAGGGGGGAAAGGAAGGGGAAGGCTGAGGCTGGAGGAGACTCTGTAGCAGCTCTCATTCATAGACTGGATCATTTGTATAATTAGTTATATCAGAGGCAGTTACCTGCATATCTGCCACATCCCATCCACCACTCTGAATTAAAACAAAGAGAAACACGGATCAGAGGTCAGAGAAGAGAAATAAATACAGTGCCAGGCAGAAATATATTTATCAGACTGTGAATAAAACTTACCCAGTCCTGCAGGGCGGGAAGAAACAGTAAGAAATAGAGAAATGTTAGAGCTTCCAGGTTATAAAACGTCCATCAGAGAACTTGAGACATTTCCTCTGTTATAAAGAAAGAACTTGGCATTTTATATGCGCTAGAATAGAATCATAAACAGATATTTATACAAATGATAATTCTCTGTTTTTATGTGCATCAGACGTGTAACAGAAATCCCAGACAAATTCACGCTGTCTTCTTATTGCTATTTGACAGATAATTCAGAATTGTCAGAGGTTCCTCTTTGGGATTTTATTGATTTCTGAGCCAGGAAGTGATTCTGCATTTTGTCTCCTGTTCTAAGGCTGATGCTGAGGATACAATCAGGATAACATTGCTGGGACTTCTCAGGGTAATTATCAAAGACATTTCTAGTGGTAAAAAGCATTAATTGTGTCCCCTCAATGTGGCTGAAGGAACAAGGGCTGAGTGGAGAGGTTTCCAGGGATGTTAAAGGTGCACCTGTTGAGTGAAGGTGTTCCCAGGGTGTGGGTATTAAAGTAGCACACATTGACTGGAAGCATTCCCAGGGGGAGGGTGCTAAAGATGCATGCAGTGAGTGGAGATGTTCCCCGGGGGAGGGTGCTAAAGATGCATGCAGTGAGTGGAGAGGTTACCAGGGGGAGGGTGCTAAAGATGCATGCAGTGAGTGGAGATGTTCCCGGGGGGAGGGTGCTAAAGATGCATGCAGTGAGTGGAGATGTTCCCTGGGGGAGAGTGCTAAAGATGCATGCAGTGAGTGGAGATGTTCCCACGGGGATGGTGCTAAACATGCATGCAGTGAGTGGAGATGTTCCTGGGGGGGGGGGGGGGGGCTATAGATGCATGCAGTGAGTGGAGATGTTCCCGGGGGTGTGTGTGTGCTAAAGATGCATGCAGTGAGTGGAGATGTTCCCTGGGGGAGGGTGCTAAAGATGCATGCAGTGAGTGGAGATGTTTCCAGGGGGAGGGTGCTAAAGATGCAAGCAGTGAGTGGAGATGTTCCTGGGGGGGGGGCTGCATGCAGTGAGTGGAGATGTTCCCGGGGGTGTGTGTGTGCTAAAGATGCATGCAGTGAGTGGAGATGTTCCCTGGCGAGGGTGCTAAAGATGCATGCAGTGAGTGGAGATGTTCCCGGGGGTAGGTTACTAAAGATGCATGCAGTGAGTGAAGATGTTCCTGGGGGTAGGTTGCTAAAGATGCATGCAGTGAGCAGAGATGTTCCCTTGGGTAGAGGATGCTAAAGATGCCTGCTGTGAGTGAAGATGTTTCCGGGGGTAGGCTGCTAAAGATGCATGCAGTGAGTGGAGATGTTCCCAGGGCGAGAGTGCTAAAGGTGCATGCAGTGATTGGGGATGTTATCGGGGGGAGGGGGCTAAAGATGCACTCAGTGAGTGGAGATGCTCTTAGGGAAAGGGTGCTAAAGATACTTGCAGTGAGTGGAGATGTTCCCTGGGGAGGGGGCTAAAGATGCATGCAGTGAGTGGAAATGTTCCTGGGGGGAGGGTGCTAAAGGTGCATGCAGTGAGTGGGGATGTTCCCGGGGGGAGGGTGCTAAAGATGCATGTAGTGGGTGGAGATGTTCCCGGGAGGAGGGTGATATAGATGCATGCAGTGAGTGGAGATGTTCCCGGGAGGAGGGTGCTAAAGATACTTGCAGTGAGTGGAGATGTTCCCTGGGGGAGAGTGCTAAAGATCCATGCAGTGAGTGGAGATGTTCCTGGGGGGAGGGTGCTAAAGATGAATGCAGTGAGTGGAGATGTTCCTGGGGGGAGGGTGCTAAAGATGCAGGCAGTGAGTGGAGATGTTCCAGGGGGAGGGTGCTAAAGATGAATGCAGTGAGTGGAGATGTTCCAGGGGGAGGGTGCTAAAGATGAATGCAGTGAGTGGAGATGTTCCTGGGGGGAGGGTGCTAAAGATGCAGGCAGTGAGTGGAGATGTTCCAGGGGGAGGGTGCTAAAGATGAATGCAGTGAGTGGAGATGTTCCCGGGGGGAGGGTGCTAAAGATGAATGCAGTGAGTGGAGATGTTCCTCGGGGAGGGTGCTAAAGGTGCATGCAGTCAGTGGAGACGTTCCCAGGGGGATGGTGCTAAAGATTTACTCAGTGAGTGGAGATGTTCCCGGGGGGAGGGTGCTAAAGATGAATGCAGTGAGTGGAGATGTTCCTCGGGGAGGGTGCTAAAGGTGCATGCAGTCAGTGGAGACGTTCCCAGGGGGATGGTGCTAAAGATTTACTCAGTGAGTGGAGATGTTCCCGGGGGGAGGGCGCTAAAGATGCATGCAGCGAGTGGAGATGTTCCTGGGGGGAGGGTGCTAAAGATGCAAGCAGTGAGTGGAGATGTACCTGCCGAGGAGGAAGGGGGTTGGGGGCGATCATGGAAAGATCACAGGGGGAGTGAGAGGAACTGAGTGACAGAAGGACTGAGCTGCTCTCTCAGTTAGTAAAACACAATATTCACAGTAAAGTGAGGACTTATCTGTATATAAAATTAAATATTACATGGGGTCATATTCAGTAGGAAGTTAGTGACAGATGGACTGAGCTGCTCTCTCTGTTGGTAAAACACAATATTCACAGTGAATTGAGGACTTATCTGTATATAAAGTTAAATATTCCATGGGGGTCATATTCAGTAGGAAGTGAGTGACAGATGGACTGAGCTGCTCTCTCAGTTAGTAAAACATAATATTCACAGTAAAGTGATGACTTATCTGTATATAAAGTTAAATATTACATGGGGTCATATTCAGTAGGAAGTTAGTGACAGATGGACTGAGCTGCTCTCTCTGTTGGTAAAACACAATATTCACAGTGAATTGAGGACTTATCTGTATATAAAGTTAAATATTACATGGGGGTCATATTCAGTAGGAAGTGAGTGACAGATGGACTGAGCTGCTCTCTCTGTTGGTAAAACACAATATTCACAGTAAAGTGATGACTTATCTGTATATAAAGTTAAATATTACATGGGGTCATATTCAGTAGGAAGTGAGTGACAGATGGACTGAGCTCCTCTCTCTGTTGGTAAAACACAATATAAACAGTAAAGTGAGGACTTATCTGTATATAAAGTTAAATATTACATGGGGGTCATATTCAGTAGGAAGTGAGTGACAGATGGACCGAGCTGCTCTCTCGTTGGTAAAACACAATATTCACAGTAAAGTGATGACTTATCTGTATATAAAGTTAAATATTACATGGGGGTCATATTCAGTAGGAAGTGAGTGACAGATGGACTGAGCTGCTGTCTCTGTTGGTAAAACACAATATTCACAGTAAAGTGATGACTTATCTGTATATAAAGTTAAATATTACATGGGGGTCATATTCAGTAGGAAGTGAGTGACAGATGGACTGAGCTGCTCTCTCTGTTGGTAAAACACAATATTCACAGTAAAGTGATGACTTATCTGTATATAAAGTTAAATATTACATGGGGGTCATATTCAGTAGGAAGTGAGTGACAGATGGACTGAGCTGCTGTCTCTGTTGGTAAAACACAATATTCACAGTAAAGTGATGACTTATCTCTATATAAAGTTAAATATTACATGGGGGTCATATTCAGTAGGAAGTGAGTGACAGATGGACTGAGCTGCTCTCTCTGTTGGTAAAACACAATATTCACAGTAAAGTGATGACTTATCTGTATATAAAGTTAAATATTACATGGGGGTCATATTCAGAAGGAAGTGAGTGACAGATGGACTGAGCTGCTCTCTCTGTTGGTAAAACACAATATTCACAGTAAAGTGAGGACTTATCTGTATATAAAGTTAAATATTACATGGGGGTCATATTCAGTAGGAAGTGAGTGACAGATGGACCGAGCTGCTCTCTCAGTTAGTAAAACATAATATTCACAGTAAAGTGAGGACTTATCTGTATATAAAGTTAAATATTACATGGGGGTCATATTCAGTAGGAAGTGAGTGACAGATGGACCGAGCTGCTCTCTCTGTTGGTAAAGCACAATATGCACAGTAAAGTGAGGACTTATCTGTATATAAAGTTAAATATTACATGGGGGTCATATTCAGTAGGAAGTGAGTGACAGATGGACTGAGCTGCTCCCTCTGTTGGTAAAACACAATATTCACAATAAAGTGAGGACTTATCTGTATATAAAGTTAAATATTACATGGGGGTCATATTCAGTAGGAAGTGAGTGACAGATGGTCTGAGCTGCTCTCTCTGGTGGTAAAGCACAATATTCACAGTAAAGTGAGGACTTATCTGTATATAAAGTTAAATATTACATGGGGGTCATATTCAGTAGGAAGTGAGTGACAGATGGACTGAGCTGCTCTCTCTGTTGGTAAAACACAATATTCACAGTAAAGTGATGATTTATCTGTGTATAAAGTTAAATATTACATGGGGTCATATTCAGTAGGAAGTTAGTGACAGATGGACTGAGCTGCTCTCTCTGTTGGTAAAACACAATATTCACAGTGAAGTGAGGACTTATCTGTATATAAAGTTAAATATTACATGGGGGTCATATTCAGTAGGAAGTGAGTGACAGATGGACTGAGCTGCTCTCTCTGTTGGTAAAACACAATATTCACAGTAAAGTGATGATTTATCTGTATATAAAGTTAAATATTACATGGGGTCATATTCAGTAGGAAGTTAGTGACAGATGGACTGAGCTGCTCTCTCTGTTGGTAAAACACAATATTCACAGTGAAGTGAGGACTTATCTGTATATAAAGTTAAATATTACATGGGGGTCATATTCAGTAGGAAGTGAGTGACAGATGGACTGAGCTGCTCTCTCGTTGGTAAAACACAATATTCACAGTAAAGTGATGACTTATCTGTATATAAAGTTAAATATTATATGGGGGTCATATTCAGTAGGAAGTGAGTGACAGATGGACTGAGCTGCTCTCTCTGTTGGTAAAACACAATATTCACAGTAAAGTGATGACTTATCTCTATATAAAGTTAAATATTACATGGGGGTCATATTCAGTAGGAAGTGAGTGACAGATGGACTGAGCTGCTCTCTCTGTTGGTAAAACACAATATTCACAGTAAAGTGATGACTTATCTGTATATAAAGTTAAATATTACATGGGGGTCATATTCAGAAGGAAGTGAGTGACAGATGGACTGAGCTGCTCTCTCTGTTGGTAAAACACAATATTCACAGTAAAGTGAGGACTTATCTGTATATAAAGTGAAATATTACATGGGGGTCATATTCAGAAGGAAGTGGGTGACACATGGACTGAGCTGCTCTCTCTGTAAAACACAATATTCACAGTAAAGTGAGGACTTATCTGTATATAAAGTTAAATATTACAAGGGGGTCATATTCAGTAGGAAGTGAGTGACAGATGGACTGAGCTGCTCTCTCTGTTGGTAAAACACAATATTCACAGTAAAGTGATGACTTATCTGTATATAAAGTTAAATATTACATGGGGGTCATATTCAGAAGGAAGTGAGTGACAGATGGACTGAGCTGCTCTCTCTGTTGGTAAAACACAATATTCACAGTAAAGTGAGGACTTATCTGTATATAAAGTGAAATATTACATGGGGGTCATATTCAGAAGGAAGTGGGTGACACATGGACTGAGCTGCTCTCTCTGTAAAACACAATATTCACAGTAAAGTGAGGACTTATCTGTATATAAAGTTAAATATTACAAGGGGGTCATATTCAGTAGGAAGTGAGTGACAGATGACCTGAGTTGCTCTCTCTGATGGTAAAACACAATATTCACAGTAAAGTGAGGACTTATCTGTATATAAAGTTAAATATTACATGAGGGGCATATTGGGTAGGAAGTGAGTGACAGATGGACTGAGCTGCTCTCTCGTTGGTAAAACACAATATTCACAGTAAAGTGATGACTTATCTGTATATAAAGTTAAATATTACATAGGGGTCATATTCAGCAGGAAGTGAGTGACAGATGGACTGAGCTGCTCTCTCTGATGGTAAAACACAATATTCACAGTAAAGTGATGACTTATCTGTATATAAAGTTAAATATTACAAGGGGGTCATATTCAGTAGGAAGTGAGTGACAGATGGACTGAGCTGCTCTCTCTGATGGTAAAACACAATATTCACAGTAAAGTGAGGACTTATCTGTATATAAAGTTAAATATTACAAGGGGGTCATATTCAGTAGGAAGTGAGTGACAGATGGACTGAGCTGCTCTCTCTGATGGTAAAACACAATATTCACAGTAAAGTGATGACTTATCTGTATATAAAGTTAAATATTACATGAGGGGCATATTGGGTAGGAAGTGAGTGACAGATGGACTGAGCTGCTCTCTCTGTTGGTAAAACACAATATTCACAGTAAAGTGAGGACTTATCTGTATATAAAGTGAAATATTACATGGGGGTCATATTCAGAAGGAAGTGGGTGACACATGGACTGAGCTGCTCTCTCTGTAAAACACAATATTCACAGTAAAGTGAGGACTTATCTGTATATAAAGTTAAATATTACAAGGGGGTCATATTCAGTAGGAAGTGAGTGACAGATGACCTGAGCTGCTCTCTCTGATGGTAAAACACAATATTCACAGTAAAGTGAGGACTTATCTGTATATAAAGTTAAATATTACATGAGGGGCATATTGGGTAGGAAGTGAGTGATAGATGGACTGAGCTGCTCTCTCTGTTGGTAAAACACAATATTCACAGTAAAGTGATGACTTATCTGTATATAAAGTTAAATATTACATGAGGGGCATATTGGGTAGGAAGTGAGTGATAGATGGACTGAGCTGCTCTCTCTGTTGGTAAAACACAATATTCACAGTAAAGTGATGACTTATCTGTATATAAAGTTAAATATTACATGGGGTCATATTCAGTAGGAAGTGGGTGACAGATGGACTGAGCTGCTCTCTCTGTTGGTAAAACACAATATTCACAGTAAAGTGATGACTTATCTGTATATAAAGTTAAATATTACATGGGGGTCATATTCAGTAGGCAGGTTACTGGACATTTTAGCATGTAAAGTTAGCGGGATAACTTGTGCTGTATGATTAGTGGGATAAACGTTTCTCTGAATTTACTTCCCTAAATCTGAGGGCTGCTTACGCTTCCAGCGCTCGTCGTAGCAGAAAAGTCCTGGAAGCACCGTAAGCATATAAGAGGTTCCCTCACTCCCAGCAGGGTTTCTGCTGCCCCGGGGGTAGGGGAGGGTTTTGTGAGAGGGGGTGGGGAGAGGGGCTGCAAGGATCTGAGATCCCCCTGGCACATTTTATTCTATGGGAGGGGGCGTGGTGGGGGTTAGGAGGTTTGCACGGCTCAGATTTTGAATATTGACCTGTACACTTCTATATATTTCTTATAACAAAATCAAATTCCCTTCATCTTATACATAACTGAGAGTAGGAGGGTGTAAATGATATTTATTATTTCCATAAGAACATAAGAAGTGTCCTGCTGGGTCAGACGAGGTCCATCGAGCCCAGCATCCTGTCTGACAGTGCCAGTCTGGGGACGAGTACCCGGCAGACCCCCAATAGTTGATCCATTTCTTGTATCTCACTCCCAGGGATAAGCGCCGGCTTTCCCGAGTCCACCTGGCTAATAACTCTTTATGGACTTTTCCTTCAGGGACTTCTCCAATCCTCTTCTGAATCCCCCATGCTACGTCCCTTAACCACGTCCTCCTGCAACAGATTCCATCGCTTGATTGTGCTGCGAGTGGAAAATACTTCCTATGATTGGAATTAAATCTGCCGCTTGCTACTATCATGGGATGCCCCCTAGTCCTATTGTTACTGAGAGGGTAAATAACCGTTCCCTATTTACCCGTTCCACCCCACTCATGATTTATAAATCCCAATCATATCCCCTTCTCTGCCTTCTCTTCCTCCACAAGTCCCTCTGTAGAATATACTGAGAGATCTCAGAGATTTACATCTAAAATGTGTTGCATAGGGCAGGCTTTGCAATTTGAGATTTTGGCAAAGGTAAGAGAGAGAATAAATAAGAGATTGGGAAAGACAGGAAAGAACGGGATCAGGACCACAAACTGAGGAAGGGGAAGAGAGGAGCAATCTCTCATCTGTACAGACAGATTGCAGATCTGCATCTGAGAAACTCCACATTCTGACTGCTAATGATTTAATGCAAACAAATAAAGCAAAAGCAAAAGAGAGAGATTCTTCTACCTCCAAAGCTTGTGATCACTTTCTTCAATTGCTGAGAGTATCTCAGTGGCAAATCCAATCTCAGGTCAGTAGAAACAGCCTCTGGTTCTGGAAACTCTGTGTACTGACACCTACAGGTAAGAGAGTCACTGGGATTATTCTGGGAGATGTTCAACCCCACAAATAGACATGGGACAGGTGGAGGGAATGAGATATATAACTACAGGTAAGAGAGGCACTGGGATTATTCTGGGAGATGTTCAACCCCAGGGGATAGAGATGGGACAGGTGGAGAGAATGAGATATAACTACAGGTAAGAGAGGCACTGGGATTATTCTGGGAGATGTTCAACCCAAGGAGATAGAAATGGGGCAGGTGGAGAGAATGAGATATAACTACAGGTAAGAGAGTCACTGGGATTATTCTGGGAGATGTTCACCCCCAGGAGATAGAGATGGGACAGGTGGGGAGAATGAGATATAACGACAGGTAAGAGAGTCACTGGGATTATTCTGGGAGATGTTCACCCCCAGGAGATAGAGATGGGACAGGTGGGGAGAATGAGATATAACTACAGGTAAGAGAGTCACTGGGATTATTCTGGGAGATGTTCAACCCCAGGAGATAGAGATGGGACAGGTGGAGAGAATGAGATATAACTACAGGTAAGAGAGTCACTGGGATTATTCTGGGGATGTTCAACCCCAGGAGATGGACATGGGACAGGTGGAGAGAATGAGATATAACTACAGGTAAGAGAGTCACTGGGATTATTCTGGGAGGTGTTCAACCCCAGGGGATAGAGATGGAGCAGATGGGATCATCCTGATGATGCCCTGGTCTTCAACCCTGTGAGCTAGGATGGGAAAGTTAGTGGAGGGAGGAGTGAACTATTCAGAACAGCTCCTCCACTGAGGTTGCTGGAATAGCCGCCCCCCTGCTGCTTATAAAAGCGGCTGCATTAATTCTAGCTCTGGCATTCTGGATAAGAGTTAAAGAGAGTAGGGGTGCTTATCTGGAGTTGTTCCCCTGTTTGGGTTCTGGGTTACACAGCCTGAGCCATTACCCAAGTGGGAAGGGGATCAGGGCCTGCATTGGTGCTGGTTCTACAAAAACATAAGACTTTGCCATTATGGGTCAGACCAAAGGTCCATCAAGTACCTGGGAGGATCCCAAGGGGTAGAGAGATTCCAAGCTGCTCATCCCAGTGAGAAGGGGATTCCTACAGCTCCACCTTAATAATGGTTTATGGACGTTTCCTCCAAGAACTTGTCCAAACCAAATCCCACTTCTCCCTCCAGTTCACCAATCAGTAAGATCCTTTGTTACCCCTCTATCCCCTCCAAACTCCATCACCAAAAATATAAATTTCCAACCACATAGAAAAGATGAGAAAGTAACTTGTACCTGCTGAGGGTTTCCTTCACATCCTAGAGGAGAAACAAGACAGAGATTATTTCTATCTCCACCCTACAGATCATGAGCAGCTGTTATACACTTTAGGATATTCCACACTCAGCTCAGTGCAATCACACAACTGCCTGTTTATAGAGCAAAGAAACTCCATGCAATGAAAGAGGATCCTCCTTCCTCCTTCTCACAGGCAGGGAGCAGTTTGATGAGGAGCAGACATTGGGATCTCCTAATCAGAGCTGCCTGGGAAGGAACAGGAGAGAGGCAGTGTGGGAAATATGCGCTTGCCAGCAAGCCATGTCAGGGTTTTACACTATCTTCCCTTCTCCCTGGCCTTGCACTGAATAAAAGCATCACTTGTGCTTAAGCCTCTCTGCCTAGGAAAGGATACCTGACTGTCATGTATTTCTCTAGCTTATAATTAATCCTGATTGCCTGAAATAAGGGCTGGGTGTTCCCTAGTCAGAGGCAGGACAAAGGCAAGAGGTATAGAATTCAGCAGCCAATGAAATGATCCGTGCACACCCCCTGAGCCAAGCCAATAGTGTGGTGATACGTCTGTTGCTATGTGGAAAGTAGCCAATCATATAATGACACATCATCTGCCTTTGTATGAATGTACAATAAAAGAGGACTCTGAGGTGTGCTCAGGTCTCTTTTCCCTGCCTGCCATGAAAGCTGCCTGATGTGTCTTCATTATGTGCCTTCATTATCTCTACATCTGGTGACCCCGACGTGATGATAAACTCTCTGCTCATTCGGCTGGACATAGCTTAGGTACGTACCGTTCAACAGATTTGCAATCGTAAGTATTTTTAAAGTACTTTTTAGTATTTTTTAAATATTTTTCAGCAAGTTTGTTCCCCACATTCGTGAGCATGGGAAGTGATTTATCTGTACAGCAAAGGCTACATGCCAGAGAGCTGCAGAAAATCATCAAGAATCATTATTTCATCACCAGAAGGAAAAAAGCACAAGTCAGCCTGGGGGACTTAGAAAAATTAATAAGTGAAATAGCTTGCCGTTGCCCTTGGTATTCAATAGAGGCTGGAACTCTGAATATCCAGGACTGGATTTTAATAGGCAATAGTCTTCATATGGCTCCCAGAGCTCCCATAAAGCAATTATTAATCTGGCAAAAATGTACAGATGCCATAGAACACATAGGAAAAAAAAGTTTCAAGACAGCATTTTCAAACCATGTGCTTTTAGAAGCAGGCAGACTCAATCAGAATACCCTTCCCCCATCTCCCTCAGAGACAGCAAATTCTTTGTATCAGCTCTCCATACCCACACCCAAGCCCATTCACACTTCTCCGCCTTCTTTAGAAAAGCAGTCCTTGAGCACAATTGAACCACAACCTGGCCTGGGTGGGGTGATTAGCATTGAATGTCAGCAGAAACAGCAAAAAGAAAGCCTTACAGAAAAATAATTATTAGAAGGACTTCAAGCCTTTCTCATCACAGAAAAGACCCATGAACTAGGGGGGACAGAATATGAAATAGAACATCTGGGGACACACACTCACAAGGCACTGTCCCCTATCATGGCTCCTGTGGCTTCCTCTGTGTCCACCTTAGAGAAAACTAAAGACACTGAAATCATAGAAGCTTGCCTCCCTCCATCTTGCCTGCAAGCCCTTCCCCCACCAATCACCAACTCCCTGTACCCTCATTTGCCATTGCCTGAGAAAGTCATTGATTCTGCATCACCAATTTGTCCAAGTAAATTACCATCTCAAACCGCTGCTCCCGGTAGCAATTTATGTGCCGCGGTCAGCATGGGATTTCACCTAGAACATGGAAATCTCACAAGGGAGGAATTATTGAAAGGGATTCAAGCCTTTCCCATTACAAAAGGGATTAAAGAACTAGGTGTGGCAGCAATAGAGTTGAGTGCCGCCCGGAGTGCCATGAGCAGTGGCTATACCCCCAGGTCTTCAAAGAAATCAGCGTATAAGACCTTGGGCCAGGCAGCTGCAATCCTGCGTTACAAGCAAAGAAAATATCAATATGAAAAAAATGATTTAATTAGACACTTCAATGACCTATTGCAGACCAGATTAAACAAAGTAATTGAGCAGACACAGCAGACTTGGAAGAAGTGGTTTCTGTTAATCTTTGATATTCAGTTACAAAAAATCTGCATACTTTGAGAGTATTTCCCCCACAGAAAGTGTATGCAGAGCCTTATGTTAAAACTGTACTGAAACTTGAACCATATACTGTATAAATTACATGTGAAAATTTCCCTTTTTCAAAGTTAAGTTGGCTCACATTTAAAATGACTCCATTTCTCTGAGATTTAATTTTATAGCTTGAATTGCCAGTGCACAGAACTTGTATTCTTATTGTAATTTTCCCTATAGGAGAAAGATAGAATCTGTCTGCAAGAAATCAGCAAGTCCTTGCCAGCCATTGTCTCTGGATGATGCAATCTAAATTGTTAAACAATGCTATCTTTCAGTTCCTGTTGACTGAAGGATTAATTCGTTGGGTGGAGTTCTCTGCGTTGTTTCTTTTCTTTTGAGAAACCCTGTTCCTCCCCCTCTTACTAACTCTTGGTAGCCATTCATGGGGGGGGAGGGAGAACTTTTGAAAAGAAAAAAACTGGACTTAGTCCTGCAGTTTCTCTCCCTAGTTTCTATATGTTATAACTCAGACAGATCAGATCTCCTGCTGATCCAAATCTTTTCCCTCAACCTTCAATGCATTCCTACCTCTGTCTTTCTGTTATTAATCTTTTTAATACTTTCAAACTTCTTTCTGAGGTTACTGACAAGGACATTTAATAGTAGTTACAGTCACTTTAGCATGCAGCAGACAGAGCTGAGCGAACAGCGTGTTTAATTTCCTATTCTAATAATTATATGAAGAAATTCTATTCTGATATTCCACATTGAAAGTAAGCTCAGAGTATTATTGATTGCAACCTGGAACAATAGTTGCAATCTATAAAGTAATGATGGTGTCTCCACTAGGAGGCGCTATGTTATTCTACAAGTTATATTATATTATTGTTTTAATAATTCTGTTGTATACTAGTTTTTATTTTTCAGATCTGCGGTCTTCATGTCTTAAACTTCAGTTTTATTTTCTTTTTCACAAATTTTTACAGAATTCTGAACCTAAAAATTTTTACTGACAGAGGTTGCTACATCTAAAGCAATCCCTCCCAAGCCTTTTCTTGCATATCCAAACTGATTTTGTTAAATTGAATAGTAGAATTGATTTATCCAAGGTTAAAGTAAGAATTTCACTTTAATCCTTACCTTAGAAAAATTTTTGCTGTGTGCCAGTTTTTGGTGTTTTCCAGATTGACAGCCTTCCTGCCATGAGGAGATGTGAAGATGAACACTTTGCAGCTTATTTTAACATTTTTCTAAACACCTTTTGACTTTTGATTTTTGATCCTTGATCTATTTTTGTTTTTGATACCTTTTTGGTAAGATTTTTAGCTCATATTATGGGTTATCTGTTGTCTGTCTTGATGTCAAAAAGACTATGAATGAACATTTGCAGGATGGATGAATATGTGTCAGTTTTGTGTAAATGAATATTTGCAGGATGAATGAAAATGAATATGTGTCAGTCTTGTGTAACATATGTTTAATGTAATGTCTGATATACTTGTCATTTGTGATTCAGCTTACTGCAAATGACTTTTCCTTTAAATGATTAATTTACATTTATGATATTTCACTGAATGAAAATTGATCACTGCATAAAAACTTTCTTGATAATGGGGTTACCCTCTGTTCTGAAAACTAATAATGGCTCTGCTTACTGCAGCCATTCCTTTGCATGAATTTTGTCAATAATTGAACATTAAATACGTATTTGGCATCCCCTACAACACCACAGGGCAAGCCATTGTGGAGAGAGCCAATCTTACCCTTAAGAGCTCTTGACAAAACAAAAACAAAAAGGAGGGAATGATTGCCCCTGGATTTTCCCCTAAACAGGACTGGCTGAACAAATCATCTAAACATATCAAATTTAAGACCACAGCCATGAGTAATCATTATGGGACTAGGGTTAGTCACCCACAGCCATCAGTTTTGTATAGAATATTTAATGTCTGGTACGGTCCCGTTCCCTTAACATAGGGACGAGGATATGTTTCTCTGCTTGCTTCCACAGGTCCTCTTTGGGGTTCCAAGCCGGTATATCAAGCCGTGGAAAAATGGAAAGGTGTCCAGGTCTACAGGACCCGATCACCAACTTCTCCCTGAGCCTCCACAGCCCTCAGAAGGACAGAGACCGGACTCCTCGCAAAAAGCAGCACCACATGACCTGGGGACAGATCAAGGCCCTATCCAACCAATCTGCACAACTCTTGGAACAGCAAGGCCTTGAGAAAACTCCAGAGAACTTATTAGCCGTCTTTTCTTGCCTGAATGCCAACTCATTAACAATTGTGTTCTGCACCCTCCTCCTTTGCCTTATTTCTCCAGCTATGGTGATTTCAGAACAAGGACTCTGACAGGACAACATGTACATCCTCGATGCACAGAACTTTTCACACCTGTTGAATCGAACAGACTGTTGGATCTGCACACACATGCCAACCCATGCCAGCGGAGAACTACTGATGCATGCTGTACCATTTAACCTTATAGTATGTACTAATTATCCTTTACAGAGAGGTGTTTTCATTAACTCTCCAGTTAATAATACCATACTACACATCAGCAGCCATATTCAAAAGACTGCCGCTCTTTGTTGGGACTATTGATACAGGGGATGGGAAGGGGATTCAGGTGGGAAATATCCATATTGTAACTGAACCTTTGTATTAATCACTGAACACTTACATAATTATACCACATATATGTATGCAATTGGCAGATTTCAGGATGTGCAGTGGGAGACCCAAGCAGGTGCAGAGAGTATAGAGGGGACGAGGGATTTACCTTTTGTAGTTATATAACCCAAATGATATGAATTACAGAGACTTACACATCCTAGCTAACTGGACGACTGCCATATTTAATCAGACAGTCCATGCATTAAAACTACTTACAACAGAAGTCTCTCAGATTAGAGAAGTAGCATTACAGAACAGCTATACCTTAGACACTATTTTAGCCTTAAAGGGTGGTGTTTGTACATTAATTGGATCTCATTGCTGTGTGTACATATCAGACTATAAAGCAAACCTCACACATACCATAGAGCAGATAGAAACCATGGTTGCTGATGCACCACTTTCAGGCAGAATACCAACTTCTCCATGGGACTGGCTATGGTCCTGGCTCCCTGATATTTCTGGTCTCAAAAGGGTGATTTCTATTATAATGACCATAATTGTCTTAATTATCTGCCTGTGATGCTGTATTCAGTGCATACCCAACCTCATATCCATATTGAAACCTTGCTCTCAGCCCAGATATAAAGATGTCTTGTAAGATGCTTAATAGGGAATCCTGAGCCCTGCAGCGGTTGGCACACCACGCTGCACCAGCTCTGGGTGATATGGAGATTCAGGAGCTCATCGGCTGCTGGCACACCACGCCGAATCAGCTTTCTTCCCTCCATATCCCCCTTTTCCTATTTCCAGCCCATACCAAGACATAACAGATTTCAGTAAGGGTCTAAAGCTTTATTGAGCTGCCTAAACAAAAACAGAAAGGGTGAGATGCGGGAAATATGCGCTTGCCAGCAAGCCATGTCAGGGTTTTACACTATCTTCCCTTCTCCCTGGCCTTGTACTGAATAAAAGCATCACTTGTGCTTAAGCCTCTCTGCCTAGGAAAGGATACCTGACTGTCATGTATTTCTCTAGCTTATAATTAATCCTGATTGCCTGAAATAAGGGCTGGGTGTTCCCTAGTCAGAGGCAGGACAAAGACAAGAGGTATAGAATTCAGCAGCCAATGAAATGATCCGTGCACACCCCCTGAGCCAAGCCAATAGTGTGGTGATACGTCTGTTGCTATGTGGAAAGTAGCCAATCATGTAATGACACATCATCTGCCTTTGTATGAATGTACAATAAAAGAGGACTCTGAGGTGTGCTCAGGTCTCTTTTCCCTGCCTGCCATGAAAGCTGCCTGATGTGTCTTCATTATGTGCCTTCATTATCTCTACAGGTAGGGACAGAGGGGTTTTCTTATGAGAGCTCCCCTGAAAGATGTAAGGGGAGAGGCCGGGACTGAGGGGTTTTCTTATGAGAGCTCCCCTGAAAGATGTAAGGAGAGAGGCCGGGACAGAGGGGTTTTCTTATGAGGGCTCCCCTGGAAGATGTAAGGAGAGAGGCTGGGACTGAGGGGTTTTCTTATGAGATTTCCCCTGGAAGATGTAAGGAGAGAGCCTGGGACTGAGGGATTTCTTATATTAGAGGTCCCCTGGAAGATGTAAGGAGAGAGGCTGGGACTGAGGCGTTTTCTTATGAGAGCTCCCCTGCAAGATGTAAAGCTGGGACTGAGGGGTTTTCTTATGAGAGCTCTCCTGGAAGATGTAAGGAGAGAGGCTGGGACTGAGGGGTTTTCTTATCAGAGATCCCCTGGAAGATGTAAGGAGAGAGGCTGGGACTGAGGGGTTTTCTTATGAAAGCTCCCCTGAAAGATGTAAGGAGAGAGGCTAGGACTGAGGGATTTTCTTATGAGAGCTCCCCTGGAAGATATAAGGAGAGAGGCTGGGACTGAGGGGTTTTCTAATGAGAGCTCCCCTGGAAGATGTAAGGAGAGAGGCTGGAACTGAGGGGTTTTCTTATGAGAGCTCCCCGGAAGATGTAAGAAGAGAGCAAAGACTGAATGAGGCTGTGCTGAGCTTCTACATCAGTAGATGGAGCTCATGTCAGGGCTCGGTCTCTCTGTCACTCCCAGGGTTAGCTCAGCACTTCCAGAGACTGAAGGTGACAGTAAGGGTAACTCAGTTTTCCCAGGGGAGCTCAAGGCAATCTGGTGCCTGATATGAGAGTTGTGATGATGTTTTTCTTCCCCTCCCCTACCAAGCACAATGCAGAGTAAATCACCGAGCAGTCCAAAGTGAAGGGGATCTTCATTAGAACATTAAATTTGCCATACTGGGTCAGACCAAGGGTCCATCAAGCCCATGGTCCTGTTTCCAACAGATGCCAAAACCAGGCCACAAGAACCTGGCAATTACCCAAACACTAAGAAGATCCCATGCTACTGATGCAATTAATAGCAGTGGCTATTCCCTAAGTAAAAATGATTAATAGCAGTTAATGAACTTCTCCTCCAAGAACTTATCCACGGAGTGACGGCTATGAATGAATTATTGAAACTTCTGGTCCCTCCCGATGCAGCCACCGTGAAACACGGGACCGTGTCGGGGGACTGTGATAAATGAATGCTTCTTTACCTGTGGAGTTGCCAGTTTCACTATTTGAATTCAATAAATAATAATTTGTTTTGAGCATTGGTGGAATTGACGATTTTTTCCTGCACCATTGTCCTTGGGTAATTGAAATCTCCCATTATTACTGTGCTGCCAAATTGGTTAGCTTCCCTTATTTCTCTTAGCATTTCATTGTCCAGCTGATCATTTTGTCCAGGTGGATGGTAGTATACTCCTAACACTATACTCTTACCCAACACACAGGGGATTTCTACCCATATAGATTCTACTGAGCATTTAGTCTCTAGCAGGATCTTTATCCTGTTGGACTCTATACCCTCCCGGACATAAAGTGCCACACCCCTACCAAGTTGATCCTTCCTATCTTTGCGATATAATTTGTACCCCGATATAGCACTGTCCCATTGCTAATCCTCCTTCCACTAGGTCTTGGTGATGCCAATTATGCCAATCTCATCATTTGCTGCTTTCCCTCTAACTCTCCCATCTTACTTCTTAGACTTCTGGCATTGGCATAGAGACATTTCAAAGTGTGTTTTTTGTTTGTTTTAACAACTGTTGCAGTCTGGGAAGCTGCAGTCCAGGTGTGAACCCTTGAGCTGAACTACCCTGAAGGCAGAGTAGGTCGGGAGGCGGAGCCACAGGCAAAGGTCTTCACCCGGGAACCAGGAACCCCCCAGGAGGAGCCCGTAGGGTCCTAGAACCTTGGGACTTAGGAGCACAGCACAGTCTCTATTGCAAGGATGCCTGGGCAAGGGTAAATCACTGAGTTCAGTAAACAGGGGGCTGGAAGGCCCGGTGAAGGCAGAGCGGTCAGAGAGAGTCCCTGGCCTGTTGAAAGGAAACAGTCTGAGCACAGGCCCGGGGTCTGTAGTAAACCATGGAGCGGAGCAGATAGGAGACAGGATCGGAGTCTGTAGCGTGTAGTGGGCTGACCAGTAGAAGGCAGGACTTGAGTCTGTAGTGTGCAACGGAGCTGGAACAGGAGGAGAGCAGGAATGGAGACGAACCCAAGTCAGGCTGGCAGCTGAAGAAGTAGTCTCAGGAATAGCGGAGGTCGGAGGCTGGCGGCAGGCAGAAGCGAAGTCGGGCACAAGCTGAGGTCAAGGCAGGCGCCAGGCAGAAGCGAAGTCAGGCACAAGCTGAGGTCGAGGCAGGTGGCAGGCAGAAACGAAGTCGAGCACAAGCTGAGGTCAAGGCAGGCGGCAGGCAGAAGCGAAGTCAGGAACAAGCTGAGGTCAAGCGGGAAGCAGGACAGCAGAAGCGCAACTAAGAACTACTAGCAGTAGCGACCCTCGTTGCAAGGCAATGAGAAGGCAGGCGAACGCTGGTTAAATCGGGCTTGGGGCGTGGTGTCATTAACCCAGGCGGGGCCAGACTTCCGGCGGCCATGCGTCCAAAATGCGCGTCCTTGCGCGCGCACTGATCGAACAATGGCGGACGCCCTGGAGGCCCAGTGAAGCTGCAGACGCGGCTTACCCCCTGTCAGAGGTGAGCCCCAAGCATAACAGATAGGGGGGAAGTGGTAGAGACCGCAACAGTACCCCCCCTTTACGGCCCCTCTTGAGCGGGCCCGGTTTTTCAGGATGGTCCTGGTGGAATTGATGCAGGAGATCTTTGTCCAGAATATTACGGCTGGGCTCCCAGGTGTTATCCTCGTCGCCGCAATCCTCCCAGGCCAGTAAATACTCCCACCTGCGGTTATGAAATCGGATGTCCAGGACGTCCCGTACTTGGTATGTAGGATCGTCGTCAAGGGTTGTGTCTGCAGGATCCGGAGGCGTGCGGTGATACCGAGAGAGGACCACAGGCTTGAGCAGTGAGGCGTGGAATACGTTGTGTACTCTGAAAGAAGAGGGTAGCCGAAGCCGGTAAGATACCAGTCCCACTCATTCAGCGACTCGAAATGGGCCACAGAACTTCGGTGCAAATCTTCGAGAGGGAAGTTGAAGGTGCAGATTCTTCGTACTTAGCCAGACTCTATCCCCGGGCTGGAATGTGGGGGCTGGCTGGCGATGATGATCGGCCGTCTGCTTAGCTTTCGTGGCCGCACGGAGAAGCTGTTTACGTGTCGTGTGCAACAAGGCCTGGAGTTGTTGGGCAGTTATTTGCACAGCAGGAGAGGCACTGGGAGCCTCTAGCGGAAGCGGTGGTCGTAATGGCTTACCATATACCAGATGAAACGGAGACTTGCCTGTGGCCGCATGGACCTGATTGTTATATGCGAATTCAGCCCAGGGCAAGAGCTCAGGCCAATTGTCTTGTCTCTCATTAATGAAGGCCCGGAGGTATGCTTTTAGGGTCCTATTCATCCTCTCAGTCTGTCCGTTGCTTTGAGGATGAAAGGCGGTGGAGAAACTGAGCTTAACCTGGAAGCATTTACAGAGGGCTCTCCAGTAGCGGGCCACAAACTGCGAACCTCTGTCCGAGACGATATCCTGAGGGAGGCCCGTGAAGCCTGAACCCATGTTGGGTGAACAGGTGGGCCAACTCGGGTGCAGAGGGGAGTTTAGGCAAGGGAACCAGATGTACCATTTTAGAAAAACGGTCAACCGTGACCCAGACGACTGTATGTCCTTTGGATGGAGGCAGGTCGACTATGAAGTCTGTCGCTATATGGGTCCATGGTTCAGTGGGAACCGGAAGCGGGTGCAGGAGACCATAGGGGGAGCCAGGATTGGGTTTCTGGCGAGCACAGGTTGGGCAAGAAGCTACATAAGTGGCGACATCACGCCGGATGTTGGGCCACCAGTAATACCGGTTAACGAGCTCCAGGGTCCTTTCTCGGCCAGCGTGTCCACCAATCAGGGAGTCGTGGGCCCATCGTAATGCCGTCAGGCGATCCCAGCGCGAGAGCACCGTCCGGTCTTGTGAGAGGATGGTCATCGCAGAGAGGCGTACTTTAGCGAGGTCCAAGATGAACTGAGGTGGCTCACTGTCTTCCTCGGCACAGGAAGTACGAGACAGGGCGTCTGCCCGGAGATTTTTGGCAGCTGGACGATATTGTACCACAAAGTCAAATCGACTGAAGAACAAGGCCCAGCGGGCTTGGCGGGGAATCAATCGTTGGGCCTGGGTCAGAAATTCCAAGTTCTTATGGTCCGTGTAGACAGTGGTGGTATGTAAGGAGCCCTCGAGCCACTGTCTCCATGCTTCGAGGGCGAGTTTTATCGCCAGCAACTCTTTATCTCCAATAGAATAGTTACACTCTGCGGCAGAGAACTTCCGGGAAAAGTACGAGCAAGGAAGGAGTTGACCAGTATCAGAGTGCTGGCTGAGGACCGCTCCTACAGCGATACTGGAGGCATCAACCTCCACGATGAACGGTCTTGAGGGATCCGGGTGTCGGAGACAAACGTCTGAGAGGAAGGCCTCCTTGAGATCAGTGAAGGCTGCAGCTGCGGCGTCCGGCCAGTGTTTAACATCTGCTCCCTTACGGGTTAAGGCTGTAAGGGGAGCCACACGGTGAGAGTAGTGAGGGATAAAATGTCGATAAAAGTTCGCAAAGCCCAGGAAGCGCTGAAGGGCTTTGAGACCCATGGGCTAGGGCCATTTAGTGATGGCGGCTACCTTTTCTGGGTCCATACAGAAGCCAGCTGCTGAGATAATATATCCCAAGAAGGGTAGAGATTCGGCTTCAAACACGCATTTCTCAAGCTTAGCGTATAGATGATTGGCCCGGAGGGCCTGAAGAACCTGGCAAACATGCTGGCGGTGAGATTCTATGTCTTTAGAAAATATAAGGACATCATCCAAGTAGACTATTACGTGGGAATGGAGCATCTCGCGAAGCACCTTGTTCATGAGGTGCTGGAAGATGGCGGGGGCATTACAAAGCCCAAAGGGCATCACGAGGTACTCATAATGCCCATCACGTGTGTTGAACGTCGTCTTCCACTCGTCCCCTGGGCGAATACGGACGAGGTTATAGGCTCCTCTAAGGTCCAACTTCGTAAAGATGCGAGCCCCTTGGAGACGATCCAGTAGTTCCGGGATAAGCGGGAGTGGGTAGCGGTTTCGCTTGTTAATGGCGTTGAGACCGCGATAGTCAATACACGGTCGTAGCGAACCATTCTTCTTACCCACGAAAAAGAATCCAGCACCTGCCGGTGACCGGGATGGGCGAATAAACCCCTTGGCTAGGTTCTCGGAGATGTACTGGGACATTGCCTTAGTTTCTGGCAATGAGAGAGGATATACACGGCCACGAGGCGGTGTGGTACCGGGAACCAAATCAATGGGACAGTCAAATGGCCTGTGTTCCGGAAGGATCTCTGCCATCCCCTTGGAGAAGACATCTTGGAAACTTTGGTAGGCCTCTGGCAGGAAGTGCGATGAGCAGAGATGCAGAGAGTTGGGAGGATGAGGAAGATGCAAACACCGGTCAAAGCAAGCAGAACCCCAGCTGACAAGCTGGAAGTCATCCCATCTGATGACGGGGGAGTGCTGGTGAAGCCACGGAAGTCCCAGGACCAGTGGATCCACGGCTCGTTCCAGAATGAGAAGCGGAATCTCTTCGGAGTGAAATAAGCCTGTTTGCAAAGTTACAGGCTTCGTGGAGCGGGAGATAACTCCAGGCAGTAAGGTCCCTCGGATCGAAGAGATGCGTAGGGGAGGATTCCTTGGTTCCGTAGGCAGGCCCAGTTGTGTCACCAACTCGGCTACAATAAAATTCCCCTCGGCTCCAGAATCGACAAAGGCCCGAATCTGGATCTCCCCACCGGGGTACTTGAGGGTTACAGGCAGAGTGCAGAGAGGAGCGGATCCGGTAGCGCCTAGGTGTAGCTCCTCGGTATAACCTAGGCACGGCCGTTTCCCGGACGCTCAGTGCATGATGACAAGAAATGTCCTTTACCTCCACAATATAGGCAGAGGCCTAAGGAGCGCCAACGGCTCCTCTCTTCCGGAGTCAGTGGAGACCTGCCCAGCTGCATAGGTTCAGAGACAGGGCTGGCAGCGGGAGAAGCCCTTTGTAAAGGAGACCTGGAGGAGACGTGTAGGCGCGGCTGACTCCTATTAGCCGGCCGAGTCTCTCTGTCCCGCTGTTGAAGACGGCGGTCAACCTTGCCCGCAATGTCCATTAAGTCATTTAACTCCTCAGGAATCTCCCTTCCAGCCAGTTCATCTTTAATCCGGTCGCCCAAGCCTTCGAGGAAGATCTCTTTTAAACAGTCCTGCTGCCAAGCCAATTCCATGGCCAGGGTTCGGAAATTGATAATGTACTCCGCTACCGGACGTGTGCCCTGGCGGAGATGCAGGAGTTCAGAAGCCGCTGTGGACTGGCGTGCAGGATCATCAAAGGCCAGGCGAAACTGAAGAAGGAACTCCTTAAGATTCTGTAGCAGAGGATCGGAGCGCTCCCATAAGGGTGAAGCCCATTCAAGCGCCTTGCCATCCAATAAAGAAAGAATATAGGCTACCTTAGCCGCTTCAGTGGGAAACTGGGACGGTAACAGAATGAACCGTACCTGACACTGGTTCAGGAACCCACTGCAGGACTTACTGTCCCCTGCGTACCTGCTCGGAGCTGGCAACTGTGTATTAGGAACAGTGACTGGTCCAGAAGGCCCTTGACGAGTTGAAGCTTCTAGACGAGAGGCCAATTGGTCCACAGTAGCAGCGAGAGTGTCTATACAATGTTGCTGCTGCTGAAGTCGCTGCGCCATCCCAGGGATAGCCTGCAGATTGGGAGACTCCGCCGAGTCCATGGCCTTGCAAACTGTTGCAGTCTGGGAAGCTGCAGTCCAGGTGTGAACCCTTGAGCTGAACTACCCTGAAGGCAGAGTAGGTCGGGAGGCGGAGCCACAGGCAAAGGTCTTCACCCGGGAACCAGGAACCCCCCAGGAGGAGCCCGTAGGGTCCTAGAACCTTGGGACTTAGGAGCACAGCACAGTCTCTATTGCAAGGATGCCTGGGCAAGGGTAAATCACTGAGTTCAGTAAACAGGGGGCTGGAAGGCCCGGTGAAGGCAGAGCGGTCAGAGAGAGTCCCTGGCCTGTTGAAAGGAAACAGTCTGAGCACAGGCCCGGGGTCTGTAGTAAACCGTGGAGCGGAGCAGGTAGGAGACAGGATCGGAGTCTGTAGCGTGTAGTGGGCTGACCAGTAGAAGGCAGGACTTGAGTCTGTAGTGTGCACCGGAGCTGGAACAGGAGGAGAGCAGGAATGGAGACGAACCCAAGTCAGGCTGGCAGCTGAAGAAGTAGTCTCAGGAATAGCGGAGGTCGGAGGCTGGCGGCAGGCAGAAGCGAAGTCGGGCACAAGCTGAGGTCAAGGCAGGCGGCAGGCAGAAGAGAAGTCGGGCACAAGCTGAGGTCAAGGCAGGCGGCAGGCAGAAGCGAAGTCGGGCACAAGCTGAGGTCAAGCGGGAAGCAGGACAGCAGAAGCGCAACTAAGAACTACTAGCAGTAGCGACCCTCGTTGCAAGGAAATGAGAAGGCAGGCGAACGCTGGTTAAATCGGGCTTGGGGCGTGGCGTCATTAACCCAGGCGGGGCCAGACTTCCGGCGGCCATGCGTCCAAAATGCGCGTGGCAGCAGCGAGCTGATCGAACAATGGCGGACGCCCTGGAGGCCCAGTGAAGCCGCGGACGCGGCGTACCCCCCGTCGGAGGTGAGCCCCAAGCATAACAGATAGGGGGGAAGCGGTAGAGACCGCAACAACAACCTGCTTTTCAGTTGTTTGGGATAATTTGGAAATCATTAGCTGTGACCTCTGGATTCCTCACCCTGGGGCTGCTGGATAGGATATGTGGATGAGCCTTCCGGTCCTCTTATGGTGGAAGGGGTGCGGGCCTCTGGAAGCCTGGATCGCTTGCTGTGACCTCTGGAGTCCTTGCACTGGGGCTGCTGGATAGGATATGTAGATGAGGCTTCTGGTCCTCTTCTGGTGGAAGGGGTGCGGCCCTGGAAGCCTGGATCACACCCTGTGACCTCTGTAGGCCTTGCCCTGTGACTGCTGGATAGGATATGTAGATGATGATTCCGGTCCTCTTCTGGAGGAAGGGGTACAGGCCTCTGGAAGCCTGGATCACTCGCTGTGACCTCTGGAGTCCTTGCTCTGTGGCTGCTGGATAGGATATGTAGATGAGGCTTCTGGTCCTCTTCTGGTGGAAGGGGTGCAGGCCTCTGGAAGCCTGGATCGCACCCTGTGACTTCTGGAGTCCTTGCTCTGGGGCTGCTGGATAGGATATGTAGATGAGGCTTCTGGTCCTCTTCTGGTGGAAGGGGTGCAGGTCTCTGGAAGACTGGATCGCACCCTGTGACCTCTGGAGGCCTTGCCCTGTGGCTGCTGGATAGGATATGTAGATGATGCTTCAGGTCCTCTTCTGGTGGAAGGGGTGCAGGTGCTCTGGAAGCCTGGATCGCACCCTGTGACCTCTGGAGTCCTTGCCCTGTGGCTGCTGGATAGGATATGTAGATGAGGCTTCTGGTCCTCTTCTGGTGGAAGGGGTGAAGGCCTCTTGAAGCCTGGATCACTCGCTGTGACCTTAAGGGTAATTAATGTTGTACTGGTCTGGTGATAACACCTGATGTGATGCTTAAACAAGTTCAAAGTAAGATATTCAGTTATATTCAGAGATAGAGATCCCGAGGGTGGTAAAACTGATACTTCAAAAACTAGAGATCTAGTTGGCTTGGAGGTGCCTAATTTTCAAAACTGTTTTGTGGCCTCTCTGTTGAAATCTTTAGAGGAAAGACATGGGGAATCTGCACTCAAACAGTGGGAAGAACTGAACAAGAATTGCTGGAGACGTCCCCTCAGTGGCTCCCCTTGCTTATTTGGTAGAGCGAGAGACCCGAGATGCTTGTCCCATCCATTCCCGATGTCACTAAAGATCTGGGACAGGAAGGATTGCAGGAAAATATCAGCCCGGGGGATTTCATTCAAAACCGACCCACAAGATATCTGTCTGACTCCCTTGTGGATTTTCCCTGCAGCAGTGTTTCAGCATTTCCCAAAACCTCGCCAAACTGACCCTTCATAGGTAGATCATGTGACCTGGAGCCTGGAAGAACTGAGCCAAAACATCTCCAACATAAATGTCACATTTTTCCTAAATAACTAAGTCATAGAATACGCCCTAGACCAGAGGAGAGCAAACGGAGCCGCGTGCCCTCTTCCATCCATGCAATCACTTACCATCCGCCCACAAGTCTGGTTCCATTCCTCATAATTATATCTTGGATTCCTGATCTGGGATTAAAGTCTTTTGTCAATCAATCAGCTCATGAACCGGTTGCCAAGTAATGTGACAGGCACACTGCCAGCCAGGGTCAGACACACACACAGTCTCTCAGACACAGACTCTTGCCCTCAGTGTACGGGTGTGTGATAGAGAAAGTGTGTGCATGGGTGTATTTCTGTGTCAGGGAGAAAGACACCCACAGCCTCACTCTCTCTCTCTGAAACACACATTCTGTCATTGTACTGCTGCTGCTCATCTGCTCAGTGAGCACCTCTGCTTCAGTACTGCCACAGGATTATCTAAAAAGGTTTTGCTCGCTGCCAGCACTCACCCTCTCCCTTTCTCACCCTCACTCCAGGAGACTCACTGTTTCCACAGCCAGTTTACCCTTTCAGGAGGAGAGCGCAGCCTACAGAAGCCTCCCCAGCATTGCAACGGCACTTCCTCTTGGCTCACCCCCAACACCATTCCAGTGCATTCCCATTGACTGAGTGCTACAGAGTCTGCTGCTTTTATAGTTCCCCAGGCTCGGCACTGCCTTCCTACTCTGTTACAACAGGCCCTAAAACACCAATACACCTGATATTAGAATAACAGAACAAGCCAAGCTGTTATAGATCCCTACACTAGCAGAATACCTCATCTCAGTCACACATGCAGAATAGACAGACCCTCACCAAATACAGAATAAAGAGACAATAAAGCTGAACTGGAAACATGCAAACAAAAACTGAATTGGAAACCATAACAAGACAGACTCCGTATGCAGTGCAACGACAGAAAAACAGAAACATCACCATTCCTCATTAAACATCAAACAACATCAAGATATGATAATAGTAAAGCCATACTCCTAAAAACAATAAATATCTCAAAGCAGCTGATAAATAGAATATTGAATGATTAAAAATATATAGCACTGGAAAATTAAACCAAAAAACAATCAGTAAAATATTCCAAACCAGCAGATGCATCAAAGGACACCCAATAATTAAAACTAAGGCTATAAAAAATCCTCTGCTCTCCATACCTGGGACCTTTAGGCTCCAGTCACCCTCAGATTGTCATGGATTAGTCAGGGAGAGGAAGGGAGCACAAACTTTCTCCTCTCTCTTATATATACACACTTTCTAACATATATGCTCATTCTCACCCAGACTCCCTTATATTTTCTCTCACATACACACGCTCACTGTTTTAAATAGTCCTCTTGCTCACACAAATGCTCATCGGCGTGCTCGATCTCTCTCACTCACATACGTGTTCACGGCTCACTCAGGCTTGCTCACACACATGCTCTGGAAAACACAGTAAGCCTGACTATTATGCATTGCATCAATGGAAAAACAGAAACATCATTCCTCAAAGGAAAATTAGTTTCTTACCTGATAATTTTCGTTCCTGTAGTACCAAGGATCAGTCCAGACACCTGGGTTGTGACTCCGCACCAGCAGATGGAGACAGAGCAAGACTTGTCGGGCACCCTCACATATAGTAAGGCGCCACCCACAGCTCGTCAGTCGTACGAATGTCAAAGCAAAACAGCAATGAAACCAAACTAACTAACTATACCGCCCCACACTAGGGCCGATTCAACCAAAAACCCTCAGCTGGATCAGAACGTCCAGAACCAGAGGACCAAAACAATCGAAACCAACCGAGCGGACTCTCCTTAAACTGAAAACAGTACTTGGGCGGGAGCCTGGACTGATCCTTGGTACTACAGGAACGAAAATTATCAGGTAAGAAACTAATTTTCCTTTCCCTGTACGTACCAGGATCAGTCCAGACACCTGGGATGTACCAGAGCTGAACTACCAAGGGTGGGAACCAGAGAGTCCCGCACGCAGAACTCTCACCCCGAACTCCCTGAATCCAGGTTCTGAACATCCAGCCGATAGTGTCGAGCAAACGTATGCAACGACTTCCAAATCGCCGCCCTGTGAAACTCCAGTGGCGACACTCGCGAAGATTCCGCCCACGAGGTGGACGGAGCGCGCACCAAGGGAGCGCGGAGGCTCCCCGGAACAGGCTTACCTTTCAATAGGTACGCAGGAGCATAGCTGCCTACAGCCACTGAGAAACGGACGCCCGAAAAGCAGCGCCGCCCTGCTTTGGACCCGAAAATAAAGCCAAAAAGATGGTCCGAAAACCCGCAAAAGGGTTTGTTACCTCCAGACAACGGAGCAGAACTCTGCGGACCTCCAGTTTCTCCAACACCTTGGCGTCTGGATCAGCCCGCGGACCCTCAGGAAAACAGGCCATTCAACCGTCTGGTTCCAAAGACAAGCAGACACCACCTTCGGAAGGAAGAAGGAACGGTCCGCAGAGAGACTCCAAAATCTGAGAAGCGCAAAAAACGGCTCTCGACAAGGTAACGCCTGCAACCTGAAACTCGCCTCGCCGACGCAATTGCTACGAGAACCACCACCTTCAGGGTAAGGTCTGTTAGTGTCGCCCTCCTAAAGACGACGTGCACAAAACCGAGAGCACCAAACGAAGAGGCCGGGAAGGACAAGGCTGCCGCAACGGAAGCCGCAAATGCGTAGCTCCACGAAGATGAGCCAGCGACCGACCGTGCACCTGTCCCCTGAGACAGCGAAGCGCCGCTACCTGTACTCGGAGGGCACTACATGCCGGAAGAAAAGCGAAGATATCCGGCCCAGATGGCAACACCGGATTCCCCGCACGCGATCTACACCCATCGTCAAATACCGTCCGTACCCGGACGTAGTCAAAACAACATAGACCGCTTCCTAGAACCCAGCAAGGTAGCTACCACCGCATCCGAATATCCCTTCGTCTTTAAACGTGTCCTCTCAAAACCACGCCGCGAGACAGAAGTGAGCCACATCCTCCAAAACATACCGGACCCCGCCTCAGGAGAGCCGCGTCCCCCCGGAAACGGAGAGGAGCCTCCTTTGTCAAGAGCAAGAGGTCCGCGAATCATGGCCGTCATGGCCACCCCGGCGACACCATGACCATGACCACCTCCGCCGGATGTGATGTTAGTCGACGAAGGACTTTGCCTATCAGAGGCCAGGAAGGGAACACATATATGGAGACCGTCCGTGGGCCAAGGAAGTCCCAGCGCATCTACCCCCTCGGCTCCTCTTTCTCACCGTCGACTGAAGAATCGGGGAGCCTTGGCGTTCTGAGCGGTGGCCATCAAATCCATGTGTGGCATACCCCACCTTTGGCAACTCAGGTGGTAAGCCATCTCCGGCAGCTCCCACTCCCCGGGTCCAACCGAGGCCAACTGAGGAAAACCGCTTGGACCTTGTCCACTCCTGCGATGTGGGACGCCGCGATGATGTTGATCAGATTTCTTTCCGCCCAGAGCATTAGCAGCCGCGCCTGCTCCCCCATCGCACGGCTCCTCGTACCGCCCTGGTGATGGAGATACGACACTGTGGTCGCATTGTCCGACAACACTCTGACCGAAGTCCCCTGGAGCAAAGGGAGGAACGACTGTAGCGCCCAACGTGACCGCTCTGAACTGCAAACAAGTGATGGACCACGGTGACTGTGCTTTGGACCACTGTCCCTGCACCGAGCAGCCCCCGCAAGACCGCCCCCCCAGCCGGATAAGCTGGCATCCTTGGTGACTACCGTCCAGGTGGGCATGAGCAGAGGCACTCCGCGAGTCAGAATGTTGGTTTTGAGCCACCACTGCAACTGGACCTCGCCTGATCCGTGAGCGGGAGGGGAAGAGAAAACTTCTCGGACACCGGCCTCCAGCGGGAGAGCAATGCGGATTGCAATGGACGTAGATGAGCAACCGCCCAAGGGACTAGCGCCCACAATGACGCCATCGATCCCAACATCATCCGGCAATCGCGCACCTGCGGAATCCGGAGGGACAGGACGGCTCACCTGACCCTGCAGCTTGCAGACCCGCTCCATGGGCAGAAACACCCTGCCGTGCGTCGTGTCGAACAGCGTTCCCAAGCACGCCAGGGTTTGGGTGGGGACCAGCCAGCTTTTGGCGAGATTGACCACCCAGGCTGCAGGACTCTGTCGACTGCCTGTCTGCACTGCATTCCGGAGTTGATCCAATCGTCCAAGCAGGAGCGTGCGGTGAAGGCCCGGCCAAATTTCGATGTGAGGTAAAACCTCCTTCAGATCCAGCGACGCCAGGAAACCCCTGATCGAACCGAAGCTATGACTGAGCGGGTCGTCCCCATTTGGAATCCCGGCCAAATTTCGATGTGAGGTAAAACCTCCGTCAGATCCAGCGACGCCAGGAAATCCCCTGGTCGAACCGAAGCTATGACTGAGCGGGTCGTCCCCATTTGGAATCGAAGGCCGCGGAGACATCTGTTGACTCCTTTGAGGTCCAGGATGGGTCGGAAAGTGCCCTCCTTCATTGGCACCATGAAGTAAATGGGATACCGGCCCAGATGACGCTGTCCTGGAGGTACGGGAACCACCACGCTCAGGTCTTCTAGGCGTCGCAGCGTATCCCGGACTGCCAACGCTTGATGCCTCCCCTGAAAAAGGAAACACCAGAACTATGTCCGCCGGAAAACCGAGCAAAATGTACCGCGTAACCATGCCTTATCACGCTGAGGACCCACTGGTCCATGATTATCCCGGCCCGTTCCCCGTAAAACCGTGCCAACCTGGCTCCTACCTCCGGTGAAACCAATGGAGCCAGCTGCGGGGAAGGGGCCCTCCGCATTTCATTGGGCGGGCTTCCCCGCCTCGCCGTCCCCATGTCCTTCCTCGAAAAGGCCTGGGACCAGGACGACCGCCGAGAGGAACTGACCTATACGGGGCCCCCGACGATCCCCATGGTCGCGACTTCCTGGGCCCACAAGCGCGGGACCTATTGGAAAACGAAGCCCGGGCCCTGTACCTGTCCTCCGGTAACTTGAACGCCCGGTTTTCACCAAGGGACTGCATCAGGTCGTCCAGTTGTTTGCCAAATAACAACTTCCCCTGAAAAGAGAGCGAGCCTAGGTATGCCTGGGAAGATCCATCCGCCGCCCAATTACGGAGCCACAAGAGATGTTGTGCCGAAACTGCCGAGACCATGGCTCTAGCCGAAGTCCGCAGAAGGGCGTGCAGCGCCTCCGCGCTGTATGCAAGAACCGCTACCAAGTTGTCCGCTTGCGCCGTCTCCTCACTCGAGAGGATCGCCTTGGCCTGAAGAACGTGAGCCCAGCGCAAGCCGGCTCTCAGGGCAAATACTGCCAACAGCCGCCCAGACGTCCAGAGCCGAAAACTCAAAGACTTTCTGGAGCTGAGCCTCCAGCTTCCTGTCGGAGATATCCTTGAGCGCCGTGGCCCCCGTCACCGGAATCGTCGACCACCGAAAACCGCTGCGTCCACTCGGGGAAGACGCGGGGATCCAGCGCGTCCTCCGGCAACGGGGACAGCTTAGCCTGAGCTGTACTAACCTTTAAGCCCAACTCCAGGGTGTCCCATTCTCAAAAGAAAATATCCGAAAACGGAAAAATGGACCGGAAAACCCCCCCCGCGGGTCCCGTCAGGCCCAACAGCACCGGGTCTATCTCGGTAAATCCTTTCTAGGCTCCATGGGTGGGGCATCCACACCCACTGCCAGAAGAATAGCCGGAATAAATGGTGCGAGCTCCTCCTTCCGGAACCAGCGCAGCACCTTAGGGTCGGCACCCTCTCTCGCAGGGGTGCCCTCGCTGTGCCCCGCGTGGGTCGGATCCGCCTGCGCGTGCGCACCGTCGTCCTGCGGAGCCCCTAAATCAGGGTCTACGTCCCCGGATGAAACCGAATCGGAGTGGGTCTCCTGGGGGTCCCCGCGGCCCGAGCGCCGCTCTCTAAGCGGGCCACAGGTCTCCGGGGACCCTCCCCCGCTCGCTGCCTCCGGGGATCAGGCCGACTGTCGGAACCCCCTTTGACCGACGATCCCTTCCGCTTGGAGCATCTATCGCCTTTATTTGTTTTTTGTTTTTTTTTTTTAAATGTATGTCAAAGCACCGCGAGGACCGACGAAAACGAGGCCCCAGAATTGGGGGAGGCCTCCTCCCGACTCCGAACCGCCGAAGAAGCAGCCCCCCCTGCGCGGGGATCCCCCCCCCGGGGTCCCGCTGCCCGGGAGAGAACGCCAGCGGCATGCCGCCATTTTCCACCGCCCGCCGCGTGGCCTCCCGTACTGACTGTAAAATGGCCGCCGTTCCCGCGCTGAGCGGGAACAGGTCGGCCCTGCCGTCTCCTTCAGGGGCAGCGCGCGCCGGCGATCGCGGGCGAACGGGAACCGCCCGACCACCGGACGGCCCTTCACCGCCCGAGAGTCAAGAAAAAACAAAGCCCCTCGCGCGGAACCGCACGCACGGCCCGAAACGCCCCTCGGCATGCACCGCACCGGTCCGGACCACCGAAGCCGCCAAGAGACCAGGGAAATAAAAAACCGCCGCGGAACGCTCCCCTCGCAAAAACCAAAGCCAACCTCACAGACGGCGAAAAACGGCCGGAAAGAAAACAAAGTCACTTTTTTTTTTTTTTTTTTTTCTACCTGCCGCTGACCTTGGTCCTGAAGTGTCCGGTCCAGCGGGGGTGAGTGAACCGGGCTCCCCGGTGTCAGCCCCGGCGCTGCTGCCAGAGACAGGCCGGGTCCTCAACCCTCAGCAGCGGCCTCGACCAGGGAGGGGTAGTCCCCTCAGGACCTCACAACCCCCCTGGGAGGCTCAGGACAAGCGAAGGCTTTCTATAATTTTCCTTTTTTTTTTTTTTTTTCCAACCAAACTAAACCAAATTAAAACCAAATTAAAACCAAATCCAACAACCTTGACTAGCTAAACAACTACCCAGGGATCCTCAGAGCCTGTGGGTGAACCTGCCCCATCTGCTGGAGACAGAGAAAGACTGACGAGCTGTGGGTGGCGCCTTACTATATGTGAGGGAGCCCGACAAGTCTTGCTCTGTCTCCATCTGCTGGTGCGGAGTCACAACCCAGGTGTCTGGACTGATCCAGGCACGTACAGGGAAACAACATTAAGCAATAAAGTAAGAAATATAGAATATCATTCATAATATTAAAACAATACTAAAAAAAAGTATAAATATGTCAAGTAGGCAACATCCATCGAACATCAAGTAATTATCATAAGTTTTTTCTAATATTTCCTAAACATCAAGTATTTCAAACAGCAGACACATGAAATAACCCCCCAAATTTAAAATAATAGGATTAAAAATTTCTAACTTTCCATACCTGGAATCATTTGGTTTCCAGTCACCCACAGATTGTTGTGGATTGGGATGGGGACCTCACAATATTTACTTCTCTCCACCTCCCCAACAAACACACATGCTGTCACACACACACACTCTCACTCTCACACATATACGCTGTCACGTACACAGGCTCCATTACTCTCTCTTACACACACACACACACACACACACAGAGTCTCAGGCTCTCACAGACACATACAGGCCGTCTCAGTCTGTCAATCATACGCAGTCTCTCACACATACACAGGCTCTGTTGTACATTCATAAACATGCAGGCTCTCTTGCACACACACACACACACACACACGTGCAGTCTCTCTCTCTTACACACACACACACACACACACACACAGTCTCAGGCTCTCACAGACACATACAGGCCCTCTCAGTCTGTCAATCATACGCAGTCTCTCACACAAACACAGGCTCTGTCGTACATTCATAGACATGAAGGCTCTCTTGTGCACACACACACGTGCAGTCTCTCTCTCATACACTCATATAGCTTTCAGGCTTCCCCCTTCTTCTGGCCTTCCATTTCTCGGGTGAGGGATGGCAGTGCTGCTCCTCAATGCTGGAAGGCAGGTGGAAGAAGGTCACTGCTACACGCGGCTCCTGTAGGGTGACCGTTTCCACAGACCTGAACTGGTCACTTGAGGACTGGGGGAGAGGTCAGAAGGTGTCCTTTACCTCCCTCTCATTTGTATATATGTGTTCCCACTGCCCGTGAACCATACTGAGGGCCCTCCAGTTCCTGATATTTTTGCTTTCTCCCTCACAAATGTCCATGTTCTTTCTCTCACACACACACAATCTCTCTCCCTCCTCACTCATACCCATGATCTCATCTCTCTGTCACACACACACATACTCTCACTCTCTTACATACACATTCTCTCTCCCTCCTCACTCATACCCATGATCTCATCTCTGTCACACACACACACACATACCCTCTCTCCTTCTCTCATACACATAAATTTCTCTCCCACTTTCTCCCACTCACATACATGCTTCTCTCACTCTCTCATACAAACATGACCTGCCCTCCTCATTTATTTCCTGACTGGGGCACTACCAATGTCCCAGCAAACAGGAATGGGGAGAGAGGGGCAGGGGAAGCTCAAGAACGGAGAAATACTCCCCTCACCCCCCAGCAAAGGAGCAACTTTATCTGGAGGGAGGTCAGAGCTGGACTCTAGATAGGACGACAGTGGTGCACAGGTCGATTGCAGCATAGCAAGGCCCCGTGTGTAGTTATCAGGCAACAGCACAAATGGCCATAGTTGTGGCACCAGCAGGGACTCGCATGGACAGAGGGGAAATCTCCATCACCTGCACGGTGGGGAGGAGAGGACTCTCTCTTTGGGCCACCTCCATGCAGGACCTCTTCACAGCAGGAAGCTGGAAAAATCACCTGATCAGAGCGACCGGCCCACGGGGGATGCCCGATCCCACGACAGGACAATCCGCCCCTGATCTGGGATACTACAGAGGAAAGTCAGGAGTTACTGGAAGATGCTCCCTCTGTCTCTGATTTGTTATAATAAATCCTCTGTGCCAGGACTTACGTCCCAGCTTTCCAAGAGCCGGGACAGGCTGGGGCTTTCAAGACTTGGCTTATTCTTCCAGGGCAGGAAGATTTACACTTTACACAATTGTCTGCAAAATATCAGCAGCCGACCACTGATTGCTCCCGTTATATTCAGATTTGCTGTTTCTTGAATCAAAAGGAGCATTTTTAAGTGGCTGAAAATTCTCCTGAGTGAATGCAGCCAAGACCCAGATCTAATTCCTGATCTTACACAATTATAATATCAAGTAATCCTGAAAATCTCCCTGTCTGCACCTATGCACATAATTATTCCTACCTCAGATTCCCACTGATTTATCTGATGTGTTTAGCCTGCCTTATGTATCACTACAGCTGATATTCACAGGGAAATGATTATTTTAGGGTTTTTATATTGTAAGTGAATCCCAGCAGCCCTCATGGCAGATCTGTAACTTCCTTAGAAATCTCTCTGAGCTGTCACCTTCAGTAACTCTGCCGCTGGCTGCTGACTCTTCTCCTCTAGCTCGGAGATCAGGAGCTTGATGGAGGAGCTTTGCTCTTCTAGCCGGGTCACATTTTCCCCGATTCTCTGCAGAATCTCCTTCTCTTCCTCCTTCAGTCTGGAGAGAAGGATTCGCTTCTCCTTAGCCAGAAACCGCTGCATCTCCTCAAAGTCAGACTCAATAATCCGTCTCATGATCTCTGTCTGGCTCTGCATGGAACAAAGAGATGGAAATCTCAGTAACACGGCCCTGGTTTAGGTGCACAGAGCTCTGGATGCAGCTCCTGCAATGAACAAGGAATCTCTGCTGTTCCCAGAGCCCTCCTGAGCTTTGTGTCACCCGAGGATCCACCACCAGAAACTGCATCACAGCTCTCAGGAGTCAATCAAAAGCTGCAAATATCAAATGCTTACATCAGAGGAAAGTTATCTCTCACTTCACACGAGGTTAAGGGGTAAATGTACATCCTGGAGTGCAACTGGTTAAAAAGCATCAGGCCCGACCTATCCCTGGCCTCTAAGGGAGAGAGCAGAAATGATCCCCAATCTGCCTGTCCTCAGCTAATAAGCACCAGAAATACTCCCAGCCCCTGTAACAAGGCAGGTGGGATCCTAGGATCCTCTGATTGATCTGGTTCAGGGCACTGAGGAGACACAGACACCCACCCTCAGATCCTCAGCTTTCCTCTCCTCACTGGATTTAAGCTTCAGAAGATCTTCCAGCTCCTTTCTCACTCGCTCCAAGTGCATTTGGATTTTATTCTGTGAACAATAAACATCTTTGGTTTGAATTTCAATATTATTTTTAAGAACAGAATTTCCACATAAAGACTACATGTGAGATAACATCGCCAGTTTAGATAATCTTTAAAAAGAAGACTGATTTATGAATGTGATAATTAATAATAAAGATACTGACACACACCTTGTATTCCTGCACAGCCTCCTCTATGGGGATCACAGTGTGAGATCTGTGACCCCGGGACACACTGTGATAATAAAGATACTGACACACACCTTGTATTCCTGCACAGCCTCCTGTATGGGGATCACAGTGTGAGATCTGTGACCCCGGGACACACTGTGATAATAAAGATACTGACACACACCTTGTATTCCTGCACAGCCTCCTGTATGGGGATCACAGTGTGAGATCTGTGACCCCGGGACACACTGTGATAATAAAGATACTGACACTCACCTTGTATTCCTGCACAGCCTCCTGTATGGGGATCACGGTGTGAGATCTGTGACCCCGGGACACACTGTGATAATAAAGATACTGACACACACCTTGTATTCCTGCACAGCCTCCTCTATGGGGGTCAAAGTGTGAGATCTGTGACCCCGGGACACACTGTGATAATAAAGATACTGACACTCACCTTGTATTCCTGCACTGCCTCCTCTATGGGGGTCACAGTGTGAGATCTGTGACCCCGGGACACACTGTGATAATAAAGATACTGACACACACCTTGTATTCCTGCACAGCCTCCTGTATGGGGATCACGGTGTGAGATCTGTGACCCCGGGACACACTGTGATAATAAAGATACTGACACACACCTTGTATTCCTGCACAGCCTCCTGTATGGGGGTCACGGTGTGAGATCTGTGACCCCGGGACACACTGTGATAATAAAGATACTGACACACACCTTGTATTCCTGCACAGCCTCCTGTATGGGGATCACAGTGTGAGATCTGTGACCCCGGGACACACTGTGATAATAAAGATACTGACACTCACCTTGTATTCCTGCACAGCCTCCTGTATGGGGATCACGGTGTGAGATCTGTGACCCCGGGACACACTGTGATAATAAAGATACTGACACACACCTTGTATTCCTGCACAGCCTCCTCTATGGGGGTCAAAGTGTGAGATCTGTGACCCCGGGACACACTGTGATAATAAAGATACTGACACACACCTTGTATTCCTGCACAGCCTCCTGTATGGGGATCACAGTGTGAGATCTGTGACCCCGGGACACACTGTGATAATAAAGATACTGACACTCACCTTGTATTCCTGCACAGCTTCCTGTATGGGGATCAAGGTGTGAGATCTGTGATCCCAGGACACACTGTGATAATAAAGATACTGACACACACCTTGTATTCCTGCACAGCCTCCTGTATGGGGATCACGGTGTGAGATCTGTGACCCCGGGACACACTGTGATAATAAAGATACTGACACACACCTTGTATTCCTGCACAGCCTCCTGTATGGGGATCACGGTGTGAGATCTGTGACCCCGGGACACACTGTGATAATAAAGATACTGACACACACCTTGTATTCCTGCACAGCCTCCTGTATGGGGATCACAGTGTGAGATCTGTGACCCCGGGACACACTGTGATAATAAAGATACTGACACACACCTTGTATTCCTGCACTGCCTCCTGTATGGGGATCACAGTGTGAGATCTGTGACCCCGGGACACACTGTGATAATAAAGATACTGACACACACCTTGTATTCCTGCACTGCCTCCTGTATGGGGATCACAGTGTGAGATCTGTGACCCCGGGACACACTGTGATAATAAAGATACTGACACACACCTTGTATTCCTGCACAGCCCTCCTGTATGGGGGATCACAGTGTGAGATCTGTGACCCCGGGACACACTGTGATAGTAAGATACTGACACTCACCTTGTATTCCTGCACAGCCTCCTGTATGGGGATCACGGTGTGAGATCTGTGACCCCGGGACACACTGTGATAATAAAGATACTGACACACACCTTGTATTCCTGCACAGCCTCCTCTATGGGGGTCAAAGTGTGAGATCTGTGACCCCGGGACACACTGTGATAATAAAGATACTGACACACACCTTGTATTCCTGCACAGCCTCCTGTATGGGGATCACAGTGTGAGATCTGTGACCCCGGGACACACTGTGATAATAAAGATACTGACACTCACCTTGTATTCCTGCACAGCTTCCTGTATGGGGATCAAGGTGTGAGATCTGTGATCCCAGGACACACTGTGATAATAAAGATACTGACACACACCTTGTATTCCTGCACAGCCTCCTGTATGGGGATCACGGTGTGAGATCTGTGACCCCGGGACACACTGTGATAATAAAGATACTGACACACCACCTTGTATTCCTGCACAGCCTCCTGTATGGGGATCACAGGTGTGAGATCTGTGACCCCGGGACACACTGTGAATAATAAAGATACTGACACACACCTTGTATTCCTGCACAGCCTCCTGTATGGGGTCACAGTGTGAGATCTGTGACCCCGGGACACACTGTGATAATTAAAGATACTGACACACACCTTGTATTCCTGCACAGCCTCCTGTATGGGGGTCACAGTGTGAGATCTGTGACCCCGGGACACACTGTGATAATAAAGATACTGACAACACACATCCTTGTATTCCTGCACAAGCCTCCTGTATGGGGATCACGGTGTGAGATCTGTGACCCGGGACACACTGTGATAATAAAGAAGATACTGACACACACCTTGTATTCCTGCACAGTCTCCTGTATGGGGATCACGGTGTGAGATCTGTGACCCGGGACACACTGTC